>NC_090175.1:54575448-54740448 GCF_024679245.1 Pseudorasbora parva
CCCAATGACCCTGTCGCCGGTCCACCACTGTTCCTTCCTTGACTTTTGATACATAATGACCACTGCAGACCGGGAACACCCCACAAGAGCTGCATCAACTTTGAGGACAAAATGTCCACTTGCTTCCTAATAAATCCCACCCACTAACAGGCCGCCGTGATGAAGAGATAATCAGTGTTATTTACTTCACCGGTCAGTGGTCATAATGTTGTGCCTGAACGGTGTATAATGATAATGCTTTACCCAGCACTTACAACCACTGCAGAAGCTCATATTCACCTCATCTAAGGCCACCTTCATATCACATTCAGGTCAAAGTGTTCCTTCCTGAATTTCCCCTTGAGGATCAATACAGCAGAGGAAATCTATGTATTTAATCAGCATGGCTTACATTGAGTTTGCTGTTGATGTGATTATGTAACAGCGGGACCTTTTTATAAGGTCAAGAGGGATTATAATCAAAAACTCATTTGAGTTAAACACAGGATTAAAACTAAAATTACTGCACTTTAAGATTAAGATGGGCTGTTTGTTTTTTTTTAAGATGTTATGCAATATATTTTTAATATACTTTTATTTAATATACAATTTTTGTCTAACATTAAATTGTAACTGCTGAGTCTGAGACATACTAGCTTGTTTCTAGGAGCAATACAACACAACACTTACAAAGCACCCAAAAGTGTGCTTTCATTTTACTGTTTCAACATTAAATGCATCGTATTTCGCTCCTTTGGTCTGTTCTTTGATTTTCCCTGCAGAACTTTTTGTATGAAAGGTTAATAAATAACCGTTCTCATATTGAAATAAATGATTATGAGAAAAAACAAG
Source organism: Pseudorasbora parva (assembly GCF_024679245.1). NCBI lineage: Eukaryota > Metazoa > Chordata > Actinopteri > Cypriniformes > Gobionidae > Pseudorasbora > Pseudorasbora parva. Next base: position 54,576,280 of record NC_090175.1, read on the forward strand.
GTAACTAAGATGATCATTTTGGCTCTACAGCTTATAATTAAAATAATACAGCTTCTCGTGATTTGTTTTCTGGAAGCTTGTTTCCACAGCTTTCTGTAAATCGGCCTTGGTAATAAAAATTAGACAAAGCTTTGATTTTTTTCCCCTACTATCAATTATGTGCTAAATTTGAGTTTTTGCAATTAGGACACATAATCAGATTAATGCTTCTCAAAGCATTGCATAGAAATACATCAAGTAATTTATGCAAACCAGATGATATTTGACCATTTGGGCTATAAAACAGAAAAGTATTGGTATTTTACATTTAGCAATTAAAAAAATTACATTGTGGAAGTATTTATTTTCATGACATCTAATCGCATTATAATCATAATATAATAGAAAGAAAGAAAGAAAGAAAGAAAGAAAGAAAGAAAGAAAGAAAGAAAGAAAGAAAGAAAGAAAGAAAGAAAGAAAGAAAGTACTCCACATCATATCATCATCATATCGTACACCCCAATACATGTGTCGGGATATGAAATTAAATGCTAATTGTTTCAAAACGTGCTGTAAAATAATGCATTGTGAGGTCATTTATCATCCAAACAGCTGGAGTGCGCTTCTCCCCACACTATTAACAGTACTCGTGAGTACTCCTGGGCGCCTTTAATCCCACTCTTTAAACTCCCAAATAAAACAATTAAATTTTTTTCCACTTCCCTGGTGATGGTTTCGATCTCCACGTTGGACAAGTTTCGCATCTTTGCCGTCTTCCGTTAGCCTGACAAGCCAGACCCACATCAAGATGTTTGGTCTGGAAACTCACCATTGACAGCTCAATCCGAGGGGCGGATAAACGGCTGTCTTTCAAACTCCCTCTGCACGCGATAGGATAGCGCTACACCAACCAGAGCAACGAAGGTGAAGCAGAGCTCGCTGACAGATTAAACATTCACCGTATCCGGTCGGCTAAACTCTGAACACATCTTCCCTTCTTCAGAATGACTTCAGTGCCGTTCTTTGTTCTTTTCTCAGAGAAAAGCTTAACTCCAAGTCTTCCAGAGTCGCGGTCAAAGCTGATTCGAAAGACCGCCGCCGTTCGCCAGTTTCTGTGTTTACTAGAAGCTCGCAAACGCAACTCGGCCGTCGTCATTATGGCCCCGCCCACCGACTCTATACATGATGTGATTGGCCCGGCAAGAGTTAGGCGATTACAGCTCAGAAGGGTATTGAGAGTTGCTAGACGACACTCGCGGGCAGATTAGATTTGCTGCCGCTAGGGTGCGTCTAGATTTCTAGGCTAGTCTTCCGTGTGTCCATGGCGTAAAATGAGGACGTGGGGGAGGCAGAGACTTGAATATATAGGGCCGTATTATTCTAATGACGATCATTTTCAGAAATAAGAACAAATAATCAGATTACAAACATAGCAAAAATAGCACAAATAAATACAATAGAATAAAAGATACAAATGAAATAGACTGTTTTTTTTCAGATAGGTCTAACATTAAGGTAAGAAACTAAATAAAAACCTCAAAGTAATTACATTTAAAATAATATTAGAAAATTTTCTTTGTAAAAAAATAAAAAAATAAATAAAAAATAGCCTACAGATGAAACCATTAAATTTACACAAGTTGATCAGTCAAGAGAAGTCTGATCGTTTGTCTTTTTGTAATTTGAATAATGAATAACTGCTGTCCCTTTAAGACCTAACGCTCGCATGGATCCTAAACACTGTTCCTGTTACTCATTGTTTACTGTTTACGTTAATACTCTTCAAGATGTGCACTGAGAAATGTTTTAAGTGTATTTGACCAATAATAAACTGGAAACAGAAGCAAATCTTTGCACTTGTATGTCAGTGGCGGCTTTATTACAGTATGTGTGTGTGCGCTTCAGATGTGAACGCGAAATCTGCGGGGATCATGTGCAATCCCGTGCGAAATTCAGACCGATCACACACTAACTCTAACACGCTGTCATGAGGAAGAATCCAGCAGAACGCGCGTTCAGAGGGTTAACCGGGCTGAATGAGAATCACACACACCCGCACAACTCGCAGTCGGTCGGAGAGGAGAGGAATCGAAAACAAATTTTATAAACGATTCCAATGGTAGCGTTATTTTTTAAACGGTTCCAAGTTCCAGATCTCGATGCCTAACCCTACTAATAATCCTTTAGGTCAGTGTATGTACTTCTCAAAATGTACAAAAAAATTCTCACATAACTCCTCTTCGAGTTCCAGAAGAGATATCAATGATACATTGCATATAAATTTGCTCTGATCCAAAGTCACTGTATAATTCGTAAACTGTGTACATGCATATCTACGGAAGATTTGAGGACAAGTTCAGGATTTAATGTGCCAGTGAGCAAGCACTTTATGCAGCAAAACTGTGTCCTTGTGCACACAAAACCTTTCAGACGTCATCCAGTATAACTGAGACTCAGAAGCCTAAAAGAGACAAATACTCCTAGGATGAAGCTGAAATGATACTTCCTTGCCCGTCTGACCCCAGACAAGAGGTGGCATATTCATCAGGATAAGAATAAACCGATGGCCTGATGTTTTCTCCGTACATCTCATTTCCTGTGAAACTCTAACTCTAACAGCGTGATCACGACCGCTCTCGTTAGATGCCACCGTTTTTTAGCAGCCCAAGGCTAATGGTGGCATAACATCTCCTGTGGTTTCACGAATTGAGATGAATGCAAACCCCCACGGCTTTACAAGAAAATTAATAACACAGATTACTAATTTCTTACAACAGTTACATTTGTTCTGTGAAATCATATCCTAGCGGGAAACTCCAGCGTTGTCGCAGCAGGCATATTTAATTGCTGACCAAAAATTTGATGCAAAATATGATTCCTCAGAGGAGAGCTAACAAACCACAATTAGCAAATAAAAGATCCTAGCATGAGGTACGCAAACAAATTATGGGTTAAACAATTGTAATGTGAGATGCTTGAGTCTGTAACTGCAACGCATATCTAATGAATATTCAAAAACATTAGTGATAGAGCAACATCATCGTGACTATGCCACCGTTGGTTTGGGGTTTGTTTCACGTTTGTCTTTTCATGTTTATTTTGTAGTTCATAGTCAAGATTCCAGTCTATGTACATCTATCGTTCCATCCATCCATCCATCCATCCATCCATCCATCCATCCATCCATCCATCCATCCATCCATCTATCCACCCGTCCATCCATCCATCCATCTGTCCACCCATCGATCCATCCATCCAGCCATCCATCCAGCCATCCATCCATCCACCCGTCCATCCATCCATCCATCCATCCATCCATCCATCCATCCATCCATCCATCCATCCATCCGTCCGTCCATCCATTCATCTATTCATCAATCCATCAATCTAAAAGAAACATCTGAGTTTATAATAAAACATACATAAGAACTCCATTGATTATGAACTACAAGAGAACCCATAATTAACCCATATTGGATATATACACCCTTGAATTAGCTGTATTAGCTTTTTACACAAAAAAATAAATAAACATAATGAACACAATAATACCGGTCGACGTAATGAGTTCAATACTGCCAATTTCCACAAGGCATTCCCTGTGCAAGTTTGGTAAACCACACAGTTTCTTCAATCGATACAGTGAATGGGGCCAGACCTGCTCAAGACGTGGTCTGAATGTCTTCACAAGCCTGCCAATCAATGCAGGTGAGAAGGGCACATCAACACAGGCTGTGGGTAAATGCCACGTATGCCACATGGAGCAAAGGTCAGTCCCTACCGCCAGCCCATCCAAGCTGATCGCACAAAGAGATGCTATTTCAAACAAAAACTACTTTCCTTGTGGCTATTCTATAAATATTCAAAAACCAAATGAATTATCCTCTTTTGCTAATCGAACTGCGGCACTATAAAGCCAGTCGATATCTCTCTGTGGGGGAGCAATATTCTGACTTAAAATCTATAGTGCAGAAAATGAGCTCTGAAAAATGCAAAACAAAGCCAAAGTGCTTGGTGAAGGAAGGCAAAGTATATCAGGAAGTTTAGCTTCAAAAAGACCCTTAAATGCATTGTGCACAAATTATTGACAAATTTAAGTTTTACTTTCCAAGTTAAACAACACATGCATTTCGCACACCACACTGAGTATGTTAAAGGAAGGAAAGACTGTCGCGGTGTCAATTCTGTGGGTGGGCAGCATTAAGCTGCTAAAGCTACTGCCTACAGGTCATATGAATAAAGCTAAACCGTCACTCAAACTATATTTACATTCCATCAACGAGAATATATTAAACATTTAACAGAATCGAGCAGCAGGGACGTAGCTTTTGCATAGCGCAGGAGGTGAAAATCGCCTTGGAGCAATTAGCAGTGTTTTCTGCATCTCTATAACAACATGAAATAGCATTCACAACCCATTTTACTTCAGCAATGTGACAGAACTCCAAGTGAAACAGGACATTAAAGACCACAATGGAGCCAGAACTCAATGTGAGTTGGCTAGAGCTAGTGACGCACTGACATTCAAATCATTGGCAGAAAGCAAAACCTACTGGCCTGAAAACTGAAACTCTTTCTTTGGACCAGCCATCAATATAATAAACTGATTGATAGGTGGAGAGAACACAAGCTAGAATGATATAATAATGGATGGATGGATGGATGGATGGATGGATGGATGGATGGATGGATGGATGGATGGATGGATGGATGGATGGATGGATGGGTAGATAGATAGATAGATAGATAGATAGATAGATAGATAGATAGATAGATAGATAGATAGATAGATAGATAGATAGATAGATAGATAGATTGATTGATTGATTGATTGATTGATAGATAGATAGATAGATAGATAGATAGATAGATAGATAGTTGCTGACTTGATCGATAAAATAATGATAGAATAAAGAATAGAATAAACAATAGAACGAATGATAGATAAATCACTGACTCGATTGATAGAACAAAAGATAGAGAGCAAATGACAGAATGAAAGATAGGTCCCTGCCTTGATCGATAGAACAAATGATAGAACGAACGATAAAACGAATGATAGATTACTGACTCGATCATTAGAACAAACGATAGAATGAAGGATAGTTTGAACGATATAACGAACAATAAATAGGTTGCTGACTTGATCGATAGAAAAAACGATAGAATGAACAATAGAATAAACGATAGAATGAATGATAGATAAATTACTGACTTGATCGATAGAACAAACGATAGCACAAACAGTGGAATGAATGATAGAATGAATGATAGATAAACTACTGACTCGATAGATAGATAGACAGACAGACAGACAGACAGACAGACAGACAGACAGACAGACAGACAGACAGACAGACAGACAGACAGACAGACAGACAGAAATCAGGACAGACTGAAAATCCATCCATTCATCCGGCTATAATCCAAAAGGAGAAGCGTATGAAAGCCGACAGCACATCTCACCGATGAACAGGTTCCACTCTGGGTCCAGGTCCGCTTGGTTGGCCAGGCAGCCCCGCATGACATTTTGGCAGTAGTTGGCACAGGGTTTGAGGTCTGCCATTCCTCCACAGTACGGACAGTACAGCATTTTGGTCAATGCTTTACTGCATCCTGGTGAAATATTGACCTGCAGGAGAAATAAACAATGGGAAGAGGTACAGATGAGTGTGCGAATGCATGTGAGAGTTGCCTTTCAGGCTGTCGGAAGGAAAAGAGAAATGAGTCAGCCGGAAATCTATTCTAGAGAGACACTCCACCGTGCACTCAATACCTGAGCCCTCTGCTGGGTCTAAACGCTGTTTGTGCCACGCTCAAAGTGTTTTTCAGAGCGAAGACCAGGTCAAAGATGTCTTTCAGACCACAGTGGGGTGAGCTATTCGTAAAGCACCGCATCCGTTTAATGCAACGTCCGTTTTCAGTGTCAACATGGCTTCTTTCAGGAGACCGCATTCAGAGACACTTGTTGACGGACCTCGAATGACAACATTCTCACATCAGCTAGCCTTCAGAGGAGACACATATCTACTTCCGACCGACTCTGATAATTGCATGTCATTCTCCATCTTTATACTTGACTCCGGAGCTTGTACGCCAGCCACCTTCTGTCCATCAAGCGGAGGCGCGCTCTCCAAAGGTCAAGGCCGCACTGAGAGGAGGCAGACGGTCAGCTGGAAACACGCAGAGAGATCCAAAAGGACATGTTGTGTTGATTGCTCTGATCAAACCTGACAGTGCAGCGCACCATTGCCTTATAAAACTACAGCTGCAGCATGAAGCACGTCTCAAACAGAGTCTTTGACAAAGTATCTACGCGTGAAAATATGAAAATCAAGTGTAAAAGTCAGAATGTACACTAGTACACAGATTTATTAAAAATTATTTATCCATGCACATCGTTATTATTTTTGTATTCATGTGCCCTCATAAGAATAAAAATAGCTTCCCCTCCCTCTTGCAGCAGCATCTCTTCTCTTCTCTGATGATGAGGGCGGGGCCACCTGTCACTCACAGGAGATCAGCCAATCGCAAACTACAACCATCCAAACAATTCTCCATGGGCAAAATCAAGCCCCGCCCTACATTTGTTCTTGTTCCAGAATAACTAAAGTATAACTATAACAGTATAACTAAATAAGTAATTGGACTGCCAAAAGTCATTTGTATTTTTGGATAAGCGAATGCTTTTAAAGAAAATAAAAGGGTATGTGCAACACGATACATGCCTATGCTAACTATCCTAACTATCTTCAGTTTGTTCATTGCAAAAGAGCAAAATCACTTCTTTTGTTACTTTAAACTACTGCAGTATCTTCTTGCCTTGTTCTGTACGGGAGTTAGTTTACAGAGAACTTTTCTAACGTTTCAAACACATGTATTCCGTCAAGCTTCATTAGTTTACCCTTCCAAATCTCCACTTTACACAAGCCCACCATCGGCTCGTAATTGAAGGAACAAGCGGGGGATCAGCTGCACCTCTGAAGCCGCGTCACACCTCCGGATTGGAGGATAAACACTTCCCGTCTTCATCATCCCGCTCGTCTGTGATGATCCGACAGATCCAGACAGTCTCCCGCTCCAAAGCTACAAGTGTTTCTGGAGCTCCTGAAGAGTCTGAACGGAGAGGATCAAACGGAGCTGCTCTGACGCTCCCCGTTTTGTACTCCGACATCAAATGCCGAGCGCAGGAGAGCTTTGAACGCAGTGTGACTGCAATTTCATCACAGCCAGCCTCGCTCGCACCCTACGCTGACAGAGTTTCTCATTCGTTTCCTAATCAGCCATTAACCTCACGCAGTACACAGAGAGAATGTCTGCGTGCAAATGTGCCTTTAAACGAGGGACACCGCGAGGATATTTCATTGTACTCTGAGACTAAGGAAAAATCGCAGCGTTATTTTCATGCTTTAATACAGTATCTGAAAGGATGGCGGAACAGATTGTGTTTAATAGAAACACAAGACTGACTTCTCTGTCACTGCAAAACTAGAAGCATGGGTGAATATATATATATATATACACACACACACACACACACACACACACACACACACACACACACACACACACACACACAGATCAGGCATAACAATATGACCACTGACATTATGAAGTGAAAAACACTGATTATCTCTTCATCACAGCTCCTGTTAGTGGGTGGGATATATTAGGCAGCAGGTGGACATTTTGTCCTCAAAGTAGATGTGCTGGAAGTAGGAATAATGGGCAAGCATAAGGATTTGAGTGAGTTTGACAAGGGCCAAATTGTGATGTCTAGACGACTGGGTCAGAGCATCTCCAAAACTGCAGCTCTTGTGGGCTGTTCCCGGTCTGCAGTGGTCAGTATCTATCAAAAGTGCTCCAAGGAAGGAACAAAATACTGAACACCTGTTCGGGTCAATTTTGAGAAAAAAATCAAGTTAGAGCTTTCAAAGGTTCCAAAACAAAATCCTCTAGCAACCATGCTTTAAAGAAAATCCCTGGTAATGACACAAAATGACAATGTCTAAACCAAATATACAAATAAAAAGGAAAAATATACAAATAAAGATACTTTTAGGGGTTCAGTTGCTATCTGGAGCATTAGACGAGGGTTTAATGAATTTGTTTTTTCTTGCGAAAACCAGTTTGACCAACATTTACATGTTTCACTTGATTTAATCTTTTTTTTATGACTTTTTAAATTATATGACATTTACAGATGCCCTAAATGAAGAATCACACACATATCTCGTTAATGAACTGCATCTATAAATTCTACCAATTACATTATGGTTCAAAAGTTTGGGGTCTGTATGTTTTGTATTTTATTTTTATTTTAAAGACATTTAAATTTGCATTCAGAAAAAAATTATTATAATAATTCAATTGATCGAAAATGACAGTAAACGCACATAAATTATTGTTTTCAGCACTAATAATAAACATAAATGTTTACTGAGAATCAAATAATCATATTCAAATTATTTCTGAAGGATCATGGGACTCTGAACACTGGATTAATGTAAAAAAAATAATCTTTGATCACAGGAATAAATGACATTTTACAATATACTCACATAGAAAACAGCTATGTAAAATATTTCACAATATTACTTTATTATATTACTTTAATTTCCTGCAGTTTTTAATCAATTACACACAGCCTTGGCAGGCAGAAAAGAGAAGCTGGAGCCGTTCAAGTACACTGATTTATACAAGTAATAAAATTCCTCAAGCCAATAAATACTATACTGTAGATTGTACTTGAGGTCAACAAAATGATTTATTCCAGAGTCATGCTCATGTATACACATAGCACGGAGTTATTAAAGCGTAACCAGTGAGCAATAAAAAGTTCCTGTGGGTTTGCCCACTGCATAAATTTAATACAAATCCATCTTAACTTTGACAAAACTGTCATGCAGAAGAAATGCCCAGCAGTGATGGAATAGAAATATGAGGTGCATTCAACATGCAAGATCATATGCATGCGCACAAACTAGGTCATTTCCATGTTTCTACATTTCACGGCCGGAAAGCATGCAAAGCAATGCATTTTTCATGAAAGTAAAGCAGCCTCCCTCACAATGCTCTGATATTCCTGTCGCAAATCAATCTGAAAAGCGCAGGAATCGACCAAAGCCACAGAGAATGCAACATGCAGTAAGCTTGATCAGCAGCTGAGATTTCCCGAGGACAGTGAGACCTGTGAGTCATTTATGAGCTCCGGATTCAGACGCCTTCCACAATAGCAGCAAATTCCAATAAAATCCCCCCTTTTCACACCAGCCAGTCGCAATCGTCCAATCCCTCGAGCTGTGATTCTGCTTACAGGCCAACGGCCAAAACCGACACTAGTTATACTTTTTGTGTTGCACTGTAAAAAAATATATATTTTTTGGTTTTTGTTGGTTTAACTTAAAAAAGTAAGTAACCTGGTTGCCTTAACATTTTGAGTTGATTGAAATTAAAAATTTGAGTTGATACAATGAAGGAAATTTGTTTAATAATAGAAACTCTAAATATTTTTGTATCTGAACCACATAAAAAAAAGATAAATCATGAAAATAGCACTATTTAGCATGTTTCACTGTGTCATCAGAAATAAAACACACAATTACCCTTACAAAATCGAGTTTGTCGAATCTCAAAAAATGTTCATTGTATTAACTCAAAATTTTAATTTCAATGAACTCAAAATTTTAAGGCAACCAGGTAACTTTTTTTCTAAAAAATTTTTACAGTGTGGCAACAAAATACCACATATATTTTATTTTCATTTTAGAAACTTTCATTTTAACTCATACAATACATTCAGAATAGACTAGTCTTTGGCAGCCTTGATGAATTACAAATCACTGATTACAAATTGTACTTTACAAAAACATCACCAACCAGGTCATAATGTAGGGGGAGGGGCTTCAGATTCAATCCTCAGAGAGCATTTGATTGGACAGAAAATCTGGTGAGAAGCTGAAGTGCAGAGTGATGTCATTGGCAGAAGTGGGAGACTGTTAGCCTGACAAGCCAGACCCACATCAAGATGTTTGGTCTGGAAACTCACCATAGACAGCTCAATCTGAGGGGCGGATAAACGGCTGTCTTTCAAACTCCCTCTGCATGCGATAGGATAGCGCTACACCAACCAGAGCAACGAAGGTGAAGCAGAGCTCGCTGACTGATTAAACATTCGCCGTATCCGGTCGGCAAAACTCTGAACACATCTTCCCTTCTTCAGAATGACTTCAGTGCCGTTCTTTGTTCTTTTCTCAGAGAAAAGCTTAACTCCAAGTCTTCCAGAGTCGCGGTCAAAGCTGATTCGAAAGACCGCCGCCGTTCGCCAGTTTCTTTGTTTACTAGAAGCACGCAAACGCAACTCGGCCGTCGTCATTATGGCCCCACCCACCGACTCTATACACGATGTGATTGGCCCGGCAAGAGTTAGGCGATTACAGCTCAGAAGGGTATTGAGAGTTGCTAGACGACACTCAAGGGCAGATTAAATTTGCTGCCACTAGGGTGCGTCTAGATTTCTAGGCTAGTAGACTGTACGCTTCTAAATGTGAATTTTGTCCATGATTTGGAGCACACTATAGATAATAGTAAGATAACATATTCATAGTAAAAGCCTACAACTTCACATTTAAATTCTTTAAATTCAAAATACAGAATTCAAAAGATTCAATTCAAGATTAAATTGGTTCAAAATCCTATTGAAACATATAGCAACACAGCAAAAAGTAGGCTACAATTTTTTTTCAATTCCGCTAAAGTTAGGTGCTACTACAGTGTCGCAGAAATAAAATACTGCACTAAGCTCCGGTGATCGGCTGCAATGTGAAAAAATGTAAAACAGAAACAAACAAAGTAGGAGATAACGTTAGATATATAGTCCTTATAACTATATCTTGAAAAGAAATCACAATGTCTGAGTCCTGTATAACAACCTGCCATTGCCAAATGTGGCTTATGTACATTTAAGGAAACCACATGCTCACAAATATTACATGCCAATGCCAGAGCTCACCGTGTATAGCTGATGATGATGATATAAAACAAACAGGAGTTGGCTGAAGATGTTGATAATATCATCATATTCTGTATTCATATTCTTTTCACTTTCAAACGACAAAAGTGTTATGGCGTCCTGTCATCTTCGTCAAGAAGATTTCCTTCTTAAATGTGTCATAAATGGCAGTTTAGCCATGTTTTAAAAACAAAAAGAGGCGCTGCTAGTTGAAATCAAATCCAGATATTACCGCGAAGAAAACCACAACATTACTACTGCCGTGACGTAATCGAAGAGACGAATTAGCATATTTTTATTAATATTAGAATAGACTTCTAATGCATGATACCATACATCACATTTAAAATAATTATTAAAGAATTGTTACACGTTAGAAAATGGTGTTATTTAAAATATATATATATATTTCCCTGGATCTGACAGGGTGGGCAAGCTGTCAATCTGGGTGGGCACAGGCCCACCTGTAGCTACGCGAGTGTTCTGAGCCTCTGAACAGAACGATAAATGGTTACCAATTCACTCTGGTCAACAATACAAATATAAAAAGTCAAAAAAAAAAAAAGATTTTGAATTTGAATTCAATGCAATTGCATCATTCTCTGGTGTAACACAAACTGTAGTAAAGATGAATATGCTTAAATCGCTCTGAATCGTAAGTGCAGTGATATCATTATATCAGCATGCTGTTGATGTGAGGAAAAGCACGAGCAAAGTGCCTCCTCAATCTTTCTGTAAAGGAACGCCTTCAGGATAAATCTGAAACGGGGAGTCCTGCTTACAAAAAACCATAAAGGATAATAATATACTGTGCTGCATGTACTGGGAGAAGATAAAATGGCTTTGAGCAACTGCACAGAAATCCTGTTGGGTACATTGTGTTCCATTTTAAGCCTGGCACATTTGATTTCTCATTCCGCGCTGAACCACATAGCCAGGGTAAACCGACCCATGGGAAATCTTGCTGAACAAATCCTGAGACTCGTCAGCCGCATCTGGGAATGAAAATATATGACCAATGGTTTTAGGAAGAGGCACGGAATTAACCTTGAAGGGTGTTAAGAGATGCGATAAAACGCAAAGAGCTTAGAGCTGCTCTAATGTGACGTGTTTGGCACGACAAAAAGAACATTCCTGTCAGCAGATGGATCTAATCCGCAGTTATTATGACAGTATGCCCAATCCAACCTGGCACGAGCCTCCAGAATCAAACCCAACACACACACACGCGCGTGCGCGCGAGTGAAACTTTGCACAGAGCAGCTTGTGAGTGTAGGCTTGGGTATGATATAATCAGATCACTGTAGATGTGGCACCTCCTTCTGTTCCTCTCTTTCGTTTCACATGTCAGAGAAGGGCTGAGAAGGTGCAAGAAGTGACATAAGACGTTAACAAGAAGCAGAAGCTAACGGGAAGACACTGGGCTAAAGAACTTCTGGGTCTTAAGCGTGACTTCGGTATACACTGTAAAAATGAACAAAGACGGATCCGTTTTACAAGACGAGGCCCGATCACACCATGAACGAAAACTTTTAAAGGGTTACTTCAGCGATTAGCATATGGCTTTGTATCAGTAGAAACCCTGGAGTATATTAGAATGATTGTGCTCCCCCCTCTCATATCCACCTGAGAAGAGAGATTTATGCATTTTATTTCTGGAAAAATTCCTCCCATGACGCAAATATCGTCAATTTGCGCCATCAGAGGAATTGTTGGCCAGAGGCTAAAGACTACAGCCAGGAGAAGGAGCAATTTCTGCATGTTTTCAGGAGATCACACTCACAGCACTCAGCTCGCAGCTACAGCCTCAGGCATTCATCTTTAAACGCCGTGGCCAGCAGAGCAAAGTAAGTCTTTCAACTTCTCAAACTAATTCCTATAAAAGTTAAGCTTTCATAGGTATGAACTGAAAATGTGCCAGACTGAACATGCGCTGTGAATCTATGCCGCGGACGTGTTTACCTCAGCTCTCATCACAAGCTCATCCCTGACTATCAATATATCTGACTCCTGCAGCGTTTTGGGTGCGAGACTCCCTCAGCGGCTAAATCACATATTGAACAGACACGTTCAGTTTTTAATTGTAGTGTCTGTTCTCTAACTGAACTGATTTTATGAAAATGAACGCGGTCGCGGTGGGAAAGTGAAAGTGATTCAGTAATCTGGTAGTGGTGGCTTTGGGAATGGCCTCACAGGGCAGCGAAGCATTCTGGGAATTGTTGTCTTTCATCCCCATGAGACAAAAATACATTTTCTGTCTTTTCTCAGTCTAGAAAGCACTAAATTTAAAAATAATTTCACATTCCTACTACATTAATGACCCAGTTTAAATACAGTTAGGAAGTACTCCTTTAAGAAAACTCTAACGATAACTACGTATATTAGTGTCCACTAATAATCTATCTATCATCGGCAATATAGCAGCTCCAAGTGCAGCTGTATAGCGATTGTGAAATTTGAATGCAACTGTGTTTTATTGCGTCTTTTCCAGGACTTAATGAAAATAGCTTCTGATTACTGAATGGTGGATGAATTGCCGTAGAACAATTTCCACAGACAAAATTGATGGTCATAGATAACTACTGAATGACTGCCATTTTCATATAGCCAGACAGAAATGTGTCAGCCCAGATCAGGGCCATATCTGGTACATGTGGATTCTGTGGATTCAACACATGCCAGATGTGGGCCGGATCTGGACCGGCACGATGTTGCTGTCTGGGACATATTAGAGGTCTGTGCGGGACTGTTTCTTATCGCTCATTAGTGCTCATAAATGATTAGACCTCATTTCCAAATTAAAACTTCCCCTAAAGAAAGAGAGTGCAAAATGTGAATGTTGAAATGTGAAATGTTGGCTATACAATATTTGTATTTGTTATTTTTGTCTTATCATGATACTATCAACATTGTAAAAAAAAAAAAAAAAAATGACTTACTAGCTATAGCTACCCCAAAATTATATATATATATATATATATATATATATATACTGTATATACGTACATCCAAATATATAGTATCATGTCCAGGTCACAGAGCTTATTTTCAGCAATAATCCAAAAGCCAACAGAAAAGTGTCACTTATGGCATGGCCTACAAATTCACCTAATCACAGCCGCTCTCTATTTCAGTAAATCATTGCAGTTTTTCACAAAAGTACAGAAATCTGCTGGCAATGACCCAAACTTGTGCATTGCCCTACTAATCCAAATAAAGCTCAATCTCTCTAAAGATCTACATTAGCCCTCACGCCAGCATCACATGCCCTTTCTTTCGGACATTAGACATGTTCGGCCAGCATCATTAGCCCCGTTTGCACTGCCAGTGAACTAACACGGCAAAAGTCAACACGCCATCTGGCACATCAAATAAAGTGGGAAAAGCGCAAATTAATACACATTCACATTTTGAACAATACTAATACATTTACATACAAATGGGAACGCTAATATGATAAAGCATGATTAATCATAATGAATTTATTATAGATATTGCTTTACATGTTATTATTAACATGTTAGATGTCTGACCCAAACATGATGGGTACGTTTAAATATATTACATTGTAAAGCTTGGAGCTGGAGTTTCGTGGGTTGTTAGCTTAACGCCTGTGTTGACCTCATTCATTCGAGTAAATATTAAACTCCCACATCCCTGCATTGGACATGCGGTTTGGAAAATGAATGGATGGATGGAAATAATTTAAAGTAACTCGACAACACAACTTAGCAAATCTTTAACAAACTACACCAGCCTCGCGTGAACTCTTCAAACCACCTTCCATTGGCCCAAGGCAACAGAAACAACCCACACAACAACATTACCAACATGTTCACACTTCTGAAACGTGTGTGTTCACTCAGAACAATGTGTTTAGACATACTCAACAGGACCTTTAATCCAAAAAAAAAAAGAAAATAAAGAAATCTCTTTACGGTTTCAATTGGAAGAGCAAACATCTGAGAAGCAAATGCCTCTGCTTCTCAGATGCTTTTCTTACTGTACCTCATTTGCATTTCTCTAAAGGCGTTTTTTAAGAAACATCAGAGAGACCGTGATACTTAAATTAAACACACTTAAAATCTCCATTAAGGTCTCCCGAGATCTGAAAGAGCAACCTTAAAACAATACAATTCTCCTCTGGAGCTGAACATTCACATCTTTACTGAAAGAAAAAACAGCCAATTTTGACTTTATATCTACCTAGATTTGCAACAAATGTCTCTTTCTTTCTCCATATTTCCTCTGCTACAGTCCCACATGCAGATTTGCACTACAATTACAATTCTCACCAATTGAATGGCATCTGAGGACAAGAGCCAGTGAGAGCTACAGTGACAGTTTAACCCCCCAGCCGAGACGCTGGCTCCATAACAATCAGCTCTGCTACGGTTGGCACGCCGCCGTACCGCAGATCACACACACAGACACACACACACACATGAGCGAGGTAATAAAGACAAGAGCGCCACCGTCGCTGTATTTGTCATGCTCGGCTGCGGTGGATCACGTTCTACTGCCGCTGTTTTTTTTTCTTCAAGGGCACAGATTTGCCGTGGACGTCAGCTCCCGGATGGCTGGATGTTCATAAAGATTTTACGACGCTGGTGCTAATCATGAGTTTGTGCCAGTATTAAGGTTTTGAAATTCTAGTGACAGATTGAGTGCTTTTACAAGAATGTCCAATTGAGGTGCGTACACAAACCAATTTGATTCTCTCATTCAAATGATTTGAGATGAGGATTGCGTTAGCACAAGACATAACTATAACACTTTTAAAATGCATCCGCAAATCATGAATGCATCCTTATTATTTGCAATTATGTTGCATCTTTGGATGTCTTCTTTTTTGCTTATTGGATAATGGGTTAGTTTGCTGATTGACCTTGTCTTTTGTTAGCTGTGTGAGGCTTTACTATATGTGAATATAAAATGCCTTTATTTATTTTTTTGTTTGTCTTTGTTTGCTCAAAATGTTAAAAAAAAAAAAAAAAAAAAAAATCCTTTTGACTAAGCACTTTATACCCTGTAGGTTTTACACACATGAATTCACAGTCAGATCTTGCTAGTAAACAACCAACTGGGTCTGAAAAACAAGCCCTGAGCAGTGACTTGCCTCTCCAAAATAAGTCCAAATATAAGAGTTTTTCTTTAAATTAGCCCCCCCAAAACAACCCCAAACTTCCCATAGGCCTATTAAAAAGTGACTTTATGAAAAACAAGCCAAGAGACACTTATATTAATCAGACAAGGTTTCAGACATGCTAGGCTTTAATCAGATATAATTGAGAACAACTTTGATGGAAGTAACAAGGGTTATTTTATGCTATTTTCAGCCAACAAATGGCCAATGTGCAATCACAGACCAACACTTCTAATGTTCCCTGCTGTAATATGGTGTGAGGTAACCAATTATGTCCATAGAGAGGTTTCAAAAGGGCAAGTTTGCAAAGTATTCCAATTTATGTGGTAGTGCTTTGTTGGAAGGTATTTTAACATGTAATTTAAAATGAAAGGAATAGTCAGATTTCAACACATGCATATGTATTGTCAAAAAATGCTCAGATTTAAAAATAAAAGTTGATAGTTACTATGGTGTTTCTGCTGGGTAATGTTTTAGACTTTTCTGTTTTAGATTTACATTTTAAGATGATTCCTGCTTTATATTCATAAGTATTTTCTGTGGAATTCTTGTATTTAACCCGGAATATTCTTTTAATGCTCACTTAGAGCCAAATGCAAATAAAAAAGCCTTTGGCGAGTAATTAAAATGTAGATGGTAACTGGTAACATTTAAACAGCATCATAGGAACAATAGTTTGACCCTCATTAACACCAACAAATTAAATCAAACAGATACAAACAGTCAACTAAAGAGCAGTTCAGCGACTGCTACTACCAGCGACACAACGGCATGTGCTGTTCGCCATGCATATGCAATGGAAAATATTTAATTTAATCTCAAATAAAAGAATAAATAAAATACAATATATATAAAATAAAATACAATTTAAAATATACAATAAATAAATAAATAAATAAATAAATAAATAAATAAATAAATAAATAAATAAATAAATAAATAAATAAATAACAATAAGACATTAGTTAACTTTGACCAAATTAACTAACAAGAAATAATACTAATCATTTATTGATCTTAGTTAATGCTAATTTTAACATGTACTGACACATGATGCATCTGGTAAATTAAGTTAATTGACTGTGAACATAGTCAAAAAACACAAAACAAAAAAAAAACACAAAGATTATTAAATGCTATAAAAAAATTAGCTAGGTTAGGTTATGGTATGCAATAACTAATGAGACCTTAATGTAAAGAAAAAACAAATAAATAAATAAATAAATAAATAAATAAATAAATAAATAAATAAATCACAATAAGACATTAGTTAACTTTGACCAAATTAACTAACAAGAAATAATACTAATCATTTATTGATCTTAGTTAATGCTAATTTTAACATGTACTGACACATGATGCATCTGGTAAATTAAGTTAATTGACTGTGAACATAGTCAAAAAACAAAAAAAAACACAAAGATTATTAAATGCTATAAAAAAATTAGCTAGGTTAGGTTATGGTATGCAATAACTAATGAGACCTTAATGTAAAGAAAAAACAAATAAATAAATAAATAAATAAATAAATAAACAAACAAACAAACAAACAAACAAACAAACAAATAAATAAATAAATAAATAAATAAATAAATAAATAAATAAATAAATAAATAAATAAAAATCTACCAAATATCTGTGTTAATTGTGAGGTGTTATCATATTTTCTATATTCTCAGGTCATTGTCGCGGTTTTGTAACAGGGTGTGTTCTTTTCCTTTATATCTGTGCACTTTCAAAGGCTCTTTCTACCGAGGAAGGACACACGGCTGGCTGGATTTCCAAATGAAAAGTCAAAGAGAAACCCAGTCCCAGTGAGGTTGGTCCAGTGTCACTTATTGTAAACTCAAAAGGTCCTTTTTAACAGTCAGCTAGGACAGGCGGAAAAGTCAACCCAAATGTCCTCGCTGAACCGACTATCTGAAGGTGAAGGTGAAGAGCCTTGTTTTATCTTTTATCAGCCGTACCCATCAGCTTCTGCAGCTCATTGTGACTGCTTCAGACAGCTGCGGCCGATTGCTTTTTTGATGAACCCCGACATACGGCTGCTGACTAAAAGGAAAATATCAGAGTCGCTATGCTGGGGACCTGTCTCCTGATCTCCGGCGTTCCCCTTCACTCCCAGGCCAGCTCTTCAGGTTCAGACCAGAGTGTCATACGGTGTTAGATTCGCACTCCTGGGCCACCCGCTGCTCACCGATGAAAGGTGCCGTACTTGACAGTCTGCACTTTAGCCGCGTCTCAAATGTCAGGGGTCATCAGGGACACCGGAGTGCCAGGAACGCACGGACATAATGTCACAACAGAGGCTCTGACAAGTTTGACGCTCAATTACCGTCCAACACATTTAGAACACCAACTACACAAATGCACAAGGCCATACTAAATCAAGACTCAGGGTTATTAGGGAACTAAAAGTAAATCAAATAAACAAATTCACTTTATATTAGGTGGCCTATATACTAACATGTTAATAAATAATTTGATACAATGAACTGTTGTACTGACCCACACCACCACACCTGACCCTAGCTTTACCCTTAAACTGACCCACACCAATACACCTGTCTCTAACTTTACCCTTAAACTGACCCACACCGCGACACCTGTCCCTAACTCTACCCTTAAACTGACCCACACCACCACACCTGTCTCTAACTTTACCCCTAAACTGACCCACACCACCACACCTGTCTCTAACTTTACCCCTAAACTGACCCACACCACCACACCTGTCTCTAACTTTACCCTTAAACTGACCCACACCACCTCACCTGTCCCTAACTCTACCCTTAAACTGACCCACACCACCACACCTGACCCTAACTTTACCCTTAAACTGACCCACACCACCACACCTGTCCCTAACTTTACCCTTAAACTGACCCACACCACCAGACCTGTCCCTAACTTTACCCTTAAACTGACCCACACCACCACACCTGTCTCTAACTTTACCCTTAAACTGACCCACACCACCACACCTGTCTCTAACTTTACCCTTAAACTGACCCACACCACCACACCTGTCCCTAACTTTACCCTTAAACTGACCCACACCACCACACCTGTCTCTAACTTTACCCTTAAACTGACCCACACCACCACACCTGTCTCTAACTTTACCCTTAAACTGACCCACACCACCACACCTGTCCCTAACTTTACCCTTAAACTGACCCACACCACCACACCTGTCCCTAACTTTACCCTTAAACTGACCCACACCACCAGACCTGTCCCTAACTTTACCCTTAAACTGACCCACACCACCACACCTGTCTCTAACTTTACCCTTAAACTGACCCACACCACCACACCTGTCCCTAACTTTACCCTTAAACTGACCCACACCACCACACCTGTCTCTAACTTTACCCTTAAACTGACCCACACCACCACACCTGACCCTAACTTTACCCTTAAACCACCACACCTGTCCCTAACTCTACCCTTAAACTGACCCACACCACCACACCTGACCCTAACTTTACCCTTAAACTGACCCACACCACCACACCTGTCCCTAACTTTACCCTTAAACTGACCCACACCACCACACCTGTCTCTAACTTTACCCTTAAACTGACCCACACCACCACACCTGACCCTAACTTTACCCTTAAACCACCACACCTGTCCCTAACTCTACCCTTAAACTGACCCACACCACCACACCTGACCCTAACTTTACCCTTAAACTGACCCACACCACCACACCTGTCCCTAACTTTACCCTTAAACTGACCCACACCACCTCGGGCCGGGCCCTTGATCAAGCATTTGTTTTCTTTAATCATTACTTTAAGCCCTATTCAGACGGGTTTAGATTAAAGTCATTTTTCTCAGTTCCACACTCCAGTTAAGGTCTTTTGGCTTTGTAGGGCAGCACACCTGTCCCTAAATTTACCCGTATCCCACCTCAATATCAGCTAAAGTGTTTTGCAATACAATAAGAATACGGTAAGTACATTGTACTTGTTTTTTTGATGTAAGTACAGTACTTAAGGCCACCTAATGTAAAGTGGGACCAAATAAACATTTTTTTAATTGAAATAAATAAATAAATAAATAAATAAATAAATAAATAAATAAATAAATAAATAAATAAATAAATTAATAAATGCATACATACATACACACATACACACATACATACATACATACATACATACATACATAAATAAATAAAATTAAACAAATTTCATATTTTTTATTTCATTATTAAACTCTTTTAACTTTTTAAAAACTATCGACATGTTTAAAAAAAAAATACTAGAGATGGCCAAACAAAGTTAACTAAAATACAACTTTACAAGGAAAATTTTAACTTAAAAGTTTTAAAATATTAATAATAATATAATAGTATATCCATAATAAAATTACACCGACATTATTGTTACAGTGCAAAAATAAACACACACAAATTGTACATGCATATGCATATAACTGCACCCCTCTCCCCAAAAAACAACAACACAATTATTCAAACTTGACCTAAAATGAAAATTAAAACAGAAAATATAAAAATAAAAACTGATTAAGTATTAATACAAAACTATATCCATGAAACTAAAATATCTGTGAACAATGAGTCTCTATGCAAGTAAAGCGGTTAGTCACGTTATCTCAGGTCAACTATATTATAACAAAGAGATGAGCATAATGTTTGTACAGAATGTGGCGAGCTCGGCTTGCTAACAAAAAGAGTATGTGCACTTGAAAACCGGTGGCGTTCCCAAGGGAGACCATCACTGAGCCCTTAACAGACGTCTGTTCTGCAGACAGACAGACTACTGATCCTATTGAACTAAGCAACTCTATCCTCCAAACTGTAAAAAAAGAGTTTCTTTTCTAACGAGACAGCCCGATAGAAGAATGGAAAACTTCAAAAGTTCGCTTTAAGGTCACTTTGCATTATTTTTAAATCAGCTCCAGTATGTAACACAGCAACTCTTTCTAGACCAAATATAACCCGTGCTAACATGTTCACCTTGAACAGCAGGACATTAGGGTCAAGATTTATGTCTGTTAAAAAAACAGACCTATATCTTTACCTCCGTTCTGACCACTGATAATACTAAAGCCAGACAATTACTGCATGCAATTACACAGACATGGACACCAATTGCATGCAAAATTTATACATATACTCTAGGATTTTAATGCATTCTTGCAGAATTCAAAGTGTGTGATAAAGTTTCCATCAAACATCTGTGGCAGTGAGCTATAGCAATAATAATAATAATTCATTACATTTATATAGCGCTTTTCTATAGGCACTCAAAGCGCTTTACATATAGAAGGGGGGGGGGGGGGGTCTCCTCAACCCCCACTAGTAATGCCAATAATACAACGTATAATTTTTTTGCATTAAGAATTGAGTTTCAGAACACAACACAATGAAATTGAGATTCCATAACCAAAACTTTGCATTCACATGCCTATTGTTATGAATTTAAATGTGTTTTAATCTGATAAAATCAAAGCTATACTCAAAAGAACCAATTCATTGAACTTCATTACTCTTCCTTTCAGTAACAATATACTGTTGTAGCACACACACACACACACACACACACACACACACACACACACACACGCGTTCTAAACCTCTAAATACTCTAATGCTATTTTTTCTGCAGTATAAATAATGTTATCCTCAAATCTCTGAAAAAAAAAAAAAAAAAAGATAAAAATAATCTGATAAATCTTCTTTTGCCCCTTTGAGCGCTCCAAGCAGGGACAGCATGAAGCACGCAAATGGTTCTCATAATCTAACACGAGTGGATTTCCAGCACTTAATTCAGAGAAAACATACCACCGACAAAACCTCGGATTGCAATTAATCCCAAATGTGTAATCAGAACAGTTTATTCCTGAGCAGAACATAACCTGTTCAAGTTGATGCACACTAACATTGGGAATACATTACTACATGATATGATTGATATGATATGATATGATATGATATATGATATGATATATGATATGATATATGATATGATATATGATATGATATATGATATGATATATGATATATGATATATGATATATGATATATGATATATGATATATGATATGATATATGATATGATATATGATATGATATATGATATGATATATGATATATGATATGATATATGATATGATATATGATATGATATATGATATGATATGATATATGATATATGATATATGATATATGATATATGATATATGATATGATATGATATGATATGATATGATATATGATATGATATGATATGATATATGATATGATATGATATGATATGATATATGATATATGATATATGATATATGATATATGATATATGATATGATATGATATATGATATGATATGATATGATATGATATGATATGATATGATATGATATGATATGATATGATATGATATGATATGATATATGATATATGATATATGATATATGATATATGATATGATATATGATATATATGATATGATATGATATGATATGATATGATATATGATATGATATATGATATGATATATGTTGCAATGCTATACGATGCAAAACGATTTATATGATATGA
Organism: Pseudorasbora parva; assembly: GCF_024679245.1. Classification (NCBI taxonomy): domain Eukaryota; kingdom Metazoa; phylum Chordata; class Actinopteri; order Cypriniformes; family Gobionidae; genus Pseudorasbora; species Pseudorasbora parva. The sequence continues at coordinate 54,598,993 of NC_090175.1, forward strand.
TATGATATGATATGATTGATTGATTTATGATATGATATATTGATATGATATGATATTAATTATATTATAATTATAAAAATATAAAATAAATTAATGTGATAAATAAGTAAATAAAACATAATACAAATAATTCCAAGTTATATTATAAATAATAATTATAAATATATTTTTTATATTATATATATATATATATATATATATATATATATATATATATATATATATATATATATATATATATATATATATATATATAAAATCGAATTAAAAATCTAAAAAAAAAATTTAATTAAATTAATATTTTTATTAGTGCTGGGCAACGATTAAAATATTTAATCGTGATTAATCACATGATTTTCTGTGATTAATCACAGTATGTGCAAACTTCAATAATAAATACAAAAGTGCTGCTAAATGAACAAAAGCGCAATGGCATATGGTTTGCAAAGACTTTAAACAAATAAGGTGCTTTTTACAGCAGTTAAAAGTTAGTAACAGTTACAATATTTCTTGTAAATATCAACTTAAAAATGAATTTAATCAAATTTAATTTAATTTAATTGTTGGTACACATATACTGATTCTGTAGTAATATTCTCATCAGTGTTCTGTCAGCTTTAACATAGGCCGGCATAAATCTCCATATTTGTGATATTCACCCCAGGGCGTTATTTACTTTTATAAAGGTCATTTAAAAAAAAAAATCATATTAAATTTATGCGTAATCGTTCATGTTAAATTCTTCCATTTGATTAATAAATTCAGTTACAATAGTAAAGACACTATAGGCTGTTACCAATCAAATTAAATAATTTAAACTGCAAAAAATACAGCTGCAATAAATAATGTTATAAGATTGATGTTCTAAATAAAACATGCAATCATACTTTTAAACATAACCGCCAATAGGGGGCAGCAAGTGATCGTCTTCATAAGAGAGTCATTGAGTTGTTCATTCAAATGATTCATTCAAAACGCTGAATCATTCAGTAACAAAACACCACGCTGACTGTTGCTTTCTTTTGGAAATATTTTCGTCGGTGAAATCATGGGTGAAATGGAACAAAAAAGGTTGTTTGGATCTAAAATTTAAGTAAATTAATATTAATGAGGCTACTTGTTTATTGAACTAGCTACACCATTCATGCTACACAATTTTATGATTGCAAAGTCGACTTGTGTTATTAACAATATCATAAATCATAAATATCAACAACTACAAAAAGCTCAGTTTTACCCCAGTATGTTTCTTCTGTGAGTTTATATCGCTGCTCTCTAGTTTTGATTTCCCCACGAATCTCTCACAAAGAGACAGGCAGCGCGAGCCTCAACGCGACTTGTTAACGTACCAGAGGCAGAGATACACTCATCAATCGCTGTTTACATTGAATATAATAAAAACAACCAAAAAATCTGGATCATTCTCGCGTTTCTGGTTATTTTAATATTTTATTTGTCCCAGACAAAGAATGTCAAGCCCTTGGCTTAGGCTACAGACAGCCCTGTATTCTCCTGTCCTGTGATCAGTGGTTTGTCTGTGTATTCAGAGGCAGTGAGCAACGGGCTTTCAATAACCAATAACTACGTTAATGCGCGATAAAATAATTGTCGGCGTTAATTAATTAATGCGGTAACGTGATAATAGCGCGTTAACTTGCCCAGCCCTAATTATTTTATATATATATATATATATATATACATACATATATAGTATTCAATTTTATATTCTGTATACAAATTCAAATTGTAGTATTTATATTAAATTAAAATTATACATAATTCAAATGATATTGAATTATATTATTATTCAAATAGCTCAAACCCATTCAGATTCTCATAGCGTAGTGTGTTTGTTGTGCTGTTGTGTTGTATCTGTTTCTCTGTTCATGTTTGAGCTCTTTGTTCTTCATCGTCGTCTGTTGATGAGCTCAGTTCTCCTCCGTTCTCTCCCTGTTTGTTTCTATGGTTTCTAATGGATTGTGTTCCTTAGTTCAGGTGTGTTTCATGAATAGTCTCGTCAGCTCATGTGTTTGCCCTTCTATTCAAGCCCTCAGTTTCTGTCTGTTGATTATCTAGCTTTGTTCTGAGTCAGTGTGCTTGTAGTACTTTTTCTCCTCGTGGATGCGCGTGTTTATACTTTATAGTATGGATTATTATATTAAAGGTCTCCTTGAATATATCTCCTTTGTCGTGCGCTTCAGCACTGCAACCACATCCATACATATTAAAGGGATAGTTCACTTTAAAATGAAAATACTGTCATCCTTTACTCACTCTCAAGTTGTTTCAAACCTGTATGGATTTCTTTTAAAGTGAACTATCCCTTTAATATTCTGTTAATGCCTTCTATAGAGCTCCTTCATTTTTCTGTTTATACGTACAATTTTAAAAGTTAAATTATACAAATTATAAAAAAAAAAGATGTATTCGTTTGAACCATTAGTTGTCTGAACAGCAGGAACATCAGGCTCGTTAAATTAGTAGAAAAGCAAAAACATCTATTTTTTCATAGCATCAAATAAGTCAAAATGACTAAAGTGTCGGACGGTGTATGAGTGTGCTTGTGCATGTAAACAATAATTTGGTGTATTTCTCCTTCATCAGGTCAGTGACATCACTGGCCCAAACAGGTCAGAGTCCTGTGATAACAGCCCGGTCCATTAGCACACAACACACACTGAATCACAAGACAGCCATTAGTGACGACGCCTGCCTGATCCAGCACAGCCACAGACTCAGTGTGTCGCTGCAATCCAGCTGCATCATAAACCTCGCACCTTAAGGGTTTCAACACCATTTCATTTATTTAAGAAGCTTTTTGGGGATATACAGTATGCTCTTTGTAGCTAGCAAAAAAGATTAGTATATTAATGGTTTACTGCTGAAAAGTGAAGCTCTTCTGGGTTCTTTCTGAAGCACCAGATAGATTTCAGATAGACATCTGTGTGAGGAGCCAAAAAGAACATAAACCCCACCTATTTTGATTTGATTGGCTATCTCAGTCATTTTTAAATTGACGAGACTATTGAGCCAGACCAGACCAGAAAGAAAAAAAAACTCAATTTTGTCATATTAAAATACAGAGCGCTGGACAATAAAGTGCAGCAGAGCAGAGAGGGGGTTCTTGTCTATGGTAAGTTTTCACTTTATTTAAGTTTTCACTTTAACAGTGTGAACAGGTGAGTGAGAGGTCAAGGTGATTTGTCATTGTTCCTCGTTGTTTTTCTTCACTCTGAGGCACACCTGATTTTAAATGCACCTTTTATGGCATTTTCATAATATGTAAAAAAAAAGTCTCTGATGTCCTCAGAGTGTGTACTCAAGGTTTTTGCTCAACATACCCACAGATACTTTTTTATACCATGTTAAAATTGCCTTTTTGGGGATTAGCAAAAACGTGGCATTTTTGTGTGTGTACCTTTAAATTCAAATGAGCTGATGCCTCCGGCCCCATTCATTTCATTAAATATGCATTTATCTCACATTAAATTAGTGTTGCTATAAAGCAAGAGTTGCAGAAGTGTGGCTATGGTGTTACGTTTAATCATGTATCAGCACATCTGTCCTGCACAGTTAGATATTTTTGCAATTAAAAAAAATAATAATAATTCAATCATATCAATTGTTTTGCATAATTGCATTCCCCATGTGCTAAAATACTTCTTTACTCATGTGCAAAAACAAGTTTGATTAGAGGATTACTGCAATTTTGGTGCAAATTAACTTTAGCTATAATACATTTAGTTAATGCCACACACTTGGAGAGTCCAACAATACAGTAATTCCAGACTGTTTGTTTGTTAGGTATCTCAAGTCTGCGGTCCCAGTAAGCAGTGCTGAAGTATTCCTCAAGAACACTTCTCCTAATGACAATTATATGTCATTACCAAAAAATATATATTTGAAGCACTGGCGTAGGAACCGGGGGGGACGGGGGGGACGTGTCCCCCTCAATATTGGAAAATGCTGCATGTGTCCCACCCAAAAATGAGCCTATATATACGCAGGGACAAAAACTGTAACATTTGGAACTTTTATTTTGAAAGCGCAACAAAGAAGATATTCGGTTTTGCCAGTCAAACCCAGAGTGATTTCATGCTTGAATAATCATTCGCAAATCACCAGCTTCATAACGCGCGCGCGCGCGCGCGTTGCTACGGTTACGCGCCTGGCCCGAAGTTAACTTCCAGTGTTTGTTTATCGGTCTGGCTGTAGATAGTATGGAGCACTACTCAGTAGAAAAACACATTTTTGACATACTATTCTTGGATAACATGATATATTAACAATCAAGCAGAGAGCACATGACACCAGCGCAAAAAGAAAGAGTGTGCGACTGACCAAGCCTTGAATGCTTCATAAATATCCAGTCTGGCAGCATATGACATTGGCGTCTACTGTAATAGCTGTATGTCTACTGTGATTTACTTGTTATTTATTTGCTTGTAATCAGAAATAATCTACTGTGGAGGTAACTTATTGTGGCTGCGTTTACACTTGGCATTATGCGATCACCGTGATGCGATCAAGCAGATCACTTTACATTTGTTCACGTCAAGTGGAAGCCACCTGGAGTAACTGATCGGATTTGTGTTTACCGCAAAAATTAATGGCAGTGCATAGAGCACGGGATTTTTGTGATGCATTAGCATTCATATACAATCAATCTCAAATAGGGTACTTAATCTACAAGTTTAAGTTTCCCAACTTTAATCTTATATGAAACAAAGAAACATTCCAAATTTCCAATGCATTGTATAATTGAAAGGCGAGTACGCAAGCATTTGTCTATACTGTACAGAAAACGGCATTACAAAGTCAAAGGGTTAGTTCACACAAAAATTTGAATTCGGTCATTATTACTCACCCTCATGTCGTTCCAAACCCGTAAGACCCTCGGTCATCTTCGGACACAATTTTAAGATATTTACAGGTTTGGATCGACATGATCGACATGATTTCACACGGCTGTCGCGCTCTACCGTCACGCTTAGGATAGGCTACTGACCACCTTTTTCAGCATGTGAGCGGAGCACAGTTGCGTGACGCTCGATCCGCTAGATATTCCGCTCTATGCCAGTGAGCTCCACAATTCACTATAAAATGTGAATTATTTGATTTAAATCTAGCGATTTCAAGCTTTCTTTAGACGTGTGTTTCATGTTTATGTCATGTATTCACCGAGTTTCAGATTCTCGCAGATAGAAAGCGCACCTTTTTATTTATTTTACTAAAGCACAAAGTTTTGTTGTTATGTGAGTATACACAAATAAAAGTAGACAATTAATAGTTTATAATTATGTCTCACATTTATCGGTATGGCCAAAAATTACGGAGTATTGCGAGTTATAGGCTATCCCTCGTCTTGACTCGTGATGGGGAAAAAAACATCAGAACTCGCCGGTGCGTTCTTCAGCCAGAGGGTTAAAGAAACCGTAGCCTATTTAGTTTCATATTTATGTTTAAATAATAGCCCATAATGTAATTTATTATTATTATTATTATTATTATTAATTATTTTAATTAGGGATGCATCAAATATTTGGCCGAACATGGACCATGTGCATTCTCGGTGCATTCTTGGCCGAAAGACTTTCATCACCGAAACAATTCGTCCGAAATGTGATGACGCAAACAGAAACCGCGACCTGTGTGCTGGTCTAAAGATGTGGTTCATCTCACATATGATGACGCATCTATGGGTTGTAACTTGAAAATATTACTTTGTTTATGTTTCTCGTGATGGATACACGCACTGGCTCCTCAGTGATACACTAACACCAGCGATTATGAAAGAAAAACGTGGGCAAAACGGTCTCTCTTTATAAACTTTGTTCAATGCATGCGAGTGCTGCCTTAGGTTCAAATATGGACAGTGATTTTCACCATCATCACCCGCGTGTAGTGCCGGAAGACGGGAATGAGAACATCTGTCTCTGTGCACTCATCCGAAAGCGCGCAGTCTCACAGCGCGCAAATATAGAGTTCTCTTTCAAGTCTTGCGTTTGAACGGACAAACTCACAAAAAAAGTAGCCTATGTCAACATGTCCATCTTGATGAGTCTCTAGTAATATTGTTATCTACTTTTTTGGCCTTCAGAACATCTTAAAATGCACATATGTAGATCCTAGAAATCTACATTTTCTCGGGGGAGCATGCCCCCGAACCCCCCTAAATAACTAGTGATTATAAAAGAGTGTCTTTTTTACGATTAAGGGATGTAGGCCCTACGGTGACACAGAATAAGCCATTAATATTTGATTTGTAAATAATAATAAACAACCTATATCCTGATATAGAAATGAAACCTAAACCTAAAGTGTTACATGCTAGGTTAGGGGGGGCCTAATAGCCTGCACTGGGGCCCATCATTAGTTACGCCACTGAGTGGGAGATTATTTATAATAACAACATTTTTAAAGGATATTTCTACTGTTGTATTTTTGGGGGGTTACGAATCAAATATTTGCCTTTTAAAGTGCTACTTTCCTTTCTGCCTGCAATTACAGGAGGGGTTTGTACACTTTTATGTTTCCCAACTTCAATATTTGTGTAATAATAAACAGATGATTTAAACAGATGATAAAGTGATGATTTTGTTTATTTATTTGCTGTTTGTGATTCTATACATTTTGTACCACGTCACTATAGGCTACTGTTACTATTATGTTGGTGGGATGGACGTTGATTCATAGCGGCGAAAATGTCCCCCCCAATGTCAAAGTCGCTCCTACGCCCCTGATTTGAAGGTTCTTCGAACTGCTCTCGGGTGGCCAGAGACGTCATTACAGACAATACAGGCTGATTGGCTAAGAATAATCCAGCTCAGGCTTTCAATCGCACTCATGCGAACTCTGTCAAAGTGACAACAACACAAATTCAAACACAGTTATGTCGATCTGCCAGGGTTCTAAACTCTACATCCTGAGAGTTCTAAATTCTACAAACCCGTTTGAAAGTACTGTTGTAAATCGGGATGGCACATACTGTATATGGCCAATTCACAGACTTTCACAAACAATTCCCAATATTGCTCAACCCTGAACTATGGCAGATGTGTTCAGCTCTGACATCACAGATGGCAGTATAATGCAAGAAAACAACAGTCACTTTGTTATTACCTCTGGCATCACAGATGACTCAAATACAAAAGCAGCTTATCTACATATTACCTAAGCAAACCCACACAGGCCTGGCTGCCTCATTGCATACTCTGGGCTTTTTCAGGAGGAAATCTGACAATAATTCGTATAATCATCCAGTGAGCCATTAAAGAGCATAAACATCCAGCGGAAAATGCGATCGAGATGAGCTATCAAAGACGGATCTGAGAGACGGAGCAGAGATGCCCGCTGCGGCTGCCAGGCCGCGCGCTTTTATCTTCCTTTCAGAAAATGTCCATCGCTCCGCAGGGCATCTCGCCTCATCGCTGATGTCATAACCTGTCCGGCGTGCAGCTGTCACATCAAAGCTCAAACGCGGCTTCTGTGCTGTTCAGATGCATTAGCACAGATGGAAACATGTTACCCAGTGGCCTTTGGAAAAATATAGCAATGCACATAAATGGCTTTTACTAAATATATACTATGGTTTAAGTTTTGCTCTAGCAAAACAATCCCACAAGATATCAAACAGACTGACTAACTAACTAACTGACTGACTGACTAACTAACCAACTAACTGACTAACTAACTAACTAACTAACTAACTAACTAACTGACTGACTGACTGACTGACTGACTAACTACCTAAAATATAATAATAATAGTAGTAGTAAGCATGTAAAGTGTACCATGCTATATATATATATATATATATATATATATATATATATATATATATATATATATATATATATATATATATATATATCAGATATACCTTAAAAATGATGCACTAAATAATGTATACATTAGTAATTTAATCATAATAATAGTCATAAGCAGTGAGGTCTATTTTCTAAATACAGCTTCAAAATCATGAATCATGTATTAAACAATGATTAATAAAAATATTATTATTTATAATATAATATAATATAATATAATATATCATATTATATTATATTATATTATATTATATTATATTATATTATATTATATTATATTATATATAATCTGAATCTCTGGTTCAGTGGAGCTGTATTAAGATCTCTAGCGCAGTGGGGTCTATTTCATCGACAGACGCTGGAGGCCACTGACCCGTCTAGACGTCCAGCGAAAGCTGAGAAAGACCAGGAAGACTCGTGTAAAAATAGATGCCTTACCTTTGCCACTCTGTTGGCCACTTCCCGACCCACCATGAGTCCTTGAACGAACGAGCGAGCCACAATGAAGGCCTTAGTGACCTGGGCCTTGAGCTTTCGTGGAACATCTCCGAAGGGCTTTAACTGGTCGGTGTATTTGCTGATACACTCCAGATAGTCGTCATTGAAGGTGTACTGAGAGTTCAGCAGCTGAAACATGCGCTCCAGCAGTCTGGACCAGAAGTCGTTCAGCACTTCCTCCAGGTTGACGTTGCCGCCGGTGTAGTAACGCTTGAGCTCGGAGAACAGGTCCTCGAACATCTCCGAGTTGTGCGTGTACAGTTTGCCGTATGTGCGCACAAACATGTCGTTGAGCGACTTTTCGGAGTTGTCCAGCAACTCCAGAAAGAACTCTGAAACAGAGAGAAACATACATCAAAATAAGTATACGTACGAGTATGTGGTACACATATAAATCACATCATCACAGTAACAGAAATAAGCACAAATGTCAAAACACCTCAGACCCCAGAGGGTCAATAAAGGATTCAACACATTTTTTTTGTATAAAAATAAAAATTCTTCTCAGTCCATGTTTCAAATTACAAAACAGAAAGAAGTCAATGGGACTCTCCCAAGACCATTTTCTCACCTTGTTCTCAAATGGAGTGGATATCAAATTATGTGATGCAGACAGCAGCTTCTGAAATACTGCCAGTCGACCATATGGTACTCAAATTAACGTCTTGCTTTAAACTTATCAGCCGCGGGCAAAGATTTATGGAAGCGCACCGCCGGCAGCGTCTGCTCAGACGGATACAGACCGGCTTGTCTTTCAAGACTACATATTGCAGCTCAAGCGCTCATGACCTGAGGTGCTGATTATTTTTAACAGACTCTTGCTGATTGTTTGTCCTCAAACGGAGGACATTTGGATTGTGAGAAGGATTTTAATGCGACTCGACATCTTTCACTTGAACTCCTCACGTTAACGGAATAGCTCAATAATAACAATGTCATCAAATGCAGTTAAATGTAAGGCATCCTTGCTGAATAAGAGTATTCATTTCTTTTAAAAAGCAACTACAACAAAAAAAGACTTTACATTCCTTCAAAAATTCATTTTTAAGTGAAGCATCTCTTTAAATGAGGAATCTGAGCAATTGATTTCAGGTTTAGTTCTTAGGAAGCTCTTTCTTTTCAGCTTCAAATTGAAAACTCTGCCATTTGCAAAGGCTAATTAGTTGTATCCTTGGGTCATCTGCTTATATAATCAAATGTTTCATTAAAGTAGATTGATCTAGACGCTGCTTATATTGGCCCTTTTGAAAAACACCCGACGAAATAATAGTAATTACCTTCTCATCATGCTGATGGAGGCTGCTGATGATGTAAAACAACATATTCATTACTCAGTGCCGGAAAAGCCGCTTTACCCTTCAGATAATTACAATGGAGTAAATCATGCAAATATACAATCTAACACCCTTCAGCCCTCACAGAGCTGTCTATCGCTCCAGCACAAACATGACTGCAACCTCAACCCTGTACAAGCCGCTCTTTCATTCAGAGAGAGAGAGAGCGAGAGAGAGAGAGAGAGAGAGAGAGAGAGAGAGAGAGAGAGAGAGAGAGAGAGAGACTGTGACTCAGAAGTGTCTCCTCAAATGAGTCAATACTTGTTATACAGGAGGAGTATAGTAGGGCTGTAACCACCATTGACATTGCAGCACTCTGTATGTTAAAATGAATTGAAAAATCAGCTTTCCCTTGAGCTTTTGTTATAGAAATGGTCATGATAAAATAAGAATATCCTGTAAGTTTCAGAGCTGAAATCATCCCTGTTAGTCAAAGAAAAGCGTTTATTGACACCAGACCCAGCAAACGAGAGATCTCAGAATATTCCAGGCTGTGACGTCAGTGTGGTGAAGCAGAAGATGAACACCGCCTGATTCTGTAGCTCCACCCACCGACTCGTGCCTGACATGACATAGAGCTAAACCAGATCCAACTTCTAAGCAATAAACAATAAACATACCGCATAAGCTTTATTCGGATTCCAATATTATGAATTCATGGATGAACTTTATTTCTTAATGAACATCCAGCTCACGTTGGGAAGACATTGGCCGTTTCTTCCTTCTTTTCTCCGCTGATTTTTTTGTAAATAAGAGACTGGATTTGCAGAGGGGATGATATTATATGAATGAATGAAGCTACACACAGATGTGAGTAAAAATTTAGTTTTTACGTGATAGTATTGCATGGATAGAGACTGTTTGACATCTATCGGTGTCTAATTGAACATACCTTCAAAGGCTGGATACAGTTGTGGTTCATTGCGATTCGGGATCAGACTGGGACATGTATGGGCCTGGGCTCACAAAGGCCAGTGTCCCGGGGCTATGTGTTTTCCAGATTGGCCATCATTTTGACTTTGACGAGTGACATGAGGCAGACCAGACTAAAAATGTAACTTTTAAACCTTTTTGTCATCTTAAAGGTGTCATGAACTGGCTTTTTTATGTTGTCTGAGGTCATCTCATGGCATAATGAATAAGTAATATGCTATTTTCTGCCCTGGTTTTGAGGTTCTCTCAAGTAACGCTCAGTTTTGATGGCCATGCCGCACTGAAGACTTGGAAGTAGATGCCCACGGCTAGGATTGGATAAGATTTGCATATTTAATGAGCTTCAGCTCCCCTGTGGTCAGTGGGGAAACGGCAATTAAACAAACACGATTCATCTCTCTTTCACCAAGATTTATTGATTTTTAAAAAAAATTTTTTTTATTAATGTTACTTGGCCCATCCGATCAATGAATAAAACCTCGAACCACACACACACACACACACACACACACACACACACACACACACAGCGTGCGCCCTTCACTCTTTTGGCTCTTGCACAGTTTTCAAACACAGAGCTTAATGTCAATCTGTCGCTTAATGCCGTTGCAGAGACTCTATTCTTTCCAGTGTAAAATCACAAAAAGAATACATAAAAACATGTCTCTGCTCTTAATATACAATCACGGAACATCTTTGATTTTAATAAAAAAAGGAAATCTCGAGACTAACAATATATTAAATGCATTTATTTTCATATATTTGCAAATAGTCCCAAAATCCCCCCCCACCCACACACCCATATGTACGCCTCCAGAGCAAGACATCAACCAATACTTATACATTATTCCATGTATAGGCCCCGCCCACTGGCAGTCATTTGTCTACACTGGATGTCAACTGGACCCAATCAATAGTGTCAATCATAATGTGTGTTTTTTTGCGGGGGTTTTGTTATGACCACTTTTTCTTTCTATTTCTTTCCATTAAAAAAAAAAAATAAAAAAAAAATTGTATGGACCCTAAATGTTTTATTCTCCCGCAGGTGAAAATTGCACATTTGATCACATGGTGAAGCACTAGCAAACCTCTCCTCAACAAGACAATCATTCATGTCTGGATCACAAACGGAAGCACTAATTACACTCTTCCATTATTGCGGACGTCCTCAAATGCGTCCAAACGCTTGTTTAATCAGCGCTGTTAAATCCTAATGAACGCAGTGACATGAGAGGTTTGGACAGATGGCTTTCTCACAGAGAAAGATTAAAACTACTACCTGTTTGTGTTTTCCAGATGCAAAGAAAAGAGGACATCCGAGGGACAGCTCATATCAGCGTGCATCTGCTTCTTTCTGGAGCCTTTCCATTTGGACTAATTGCTCGGCCTCTGCTGTCGCCTCTTTATGAAAACTTATCTCTTGTATCTTATCAGAGTCACATTAGAGCGGACGTATTCATCTTCAAATGGCTTTTTAAGAGCTCATTAGAGATAGGCAATGAGAGAGATATTAAACAGACCTGAAGGGTCGCGCGCGCCCACATACACCCACACCTGTAAAAGATTGATGTACACGCAACATCTTGATATCCTTATCTACTAGCAAAGCCTCAGAATAATCCAGTCGAACACTGGGAGTGGAACACTAACATAGTTTAATCAAGTGAGAACAAGACAACATAAACCAAACTATTGGGTGCATTGCATTGTGGGTACAGTACATTTTTGCACATTACAAGATATATAATCTGCATACTATGCACAGCCTGCATATGTAGTTAGAGTAGTATGCAAGGTTTTGATATCACAGACATCATCTCCGCATAGCTTCACCACATACAATGACAAAGAAATCATGAAAGTATATGTACTGTTCTCATTACAACGGCGGGTCCCCAGTTTCTCACTCTACTTTTTCTGCAGTCGACTGACCCATGATTACCCCTTCATTTATTTAAGTAATAATAGGCCCCGAGCGTTTCCGTGTGCCGCAGATGGTCCTTTATTCTTATAAAAGAGGGAGTCAAGGACGAGGCCAGATCGAGATGGAGTCGCTGTTAAAAGTAATTGTTCTAAGAGACGTGCGGTCACCACGTTGGTAATGTACCTGATGGCACAATCCGGAATGACTTCTGCTGAGAATTACAGTGGAAACATATGGTAGAGATGCATGATTAATCGTTAAAATATTGCGATCTTATTTCTAAATGGCAACGATTTGACTATGATTATGAATCCTTTGTCAAGTACGATCATATTGAGAAGGAGCAGAGAACAATTGTCATGTATAGGTATGAAACACCTTCACAAACAGTCTTTTCAACCACTAAGTATCATTATTTCTGTCTTAAAAATAATCAAGTTATCATACTTGGGATGGAGGTTTATAGTTCAGATATAAACAGTGATGTCTGTGCTAGCGATCAAAATAGAGCACGTCACATTTGTAACTTTATGCTTCAAATAAAGATTGTATCAATTTTATTGTTTCACCAGTAGGTGGCGACAAGTGGCGTATTGGTCACTGAATTATTCATTCAAGATATTTGTACAGAAACTGCTGATTCATTCAGTAATGAATCAAATTAAGGCTTTATACATGAGTCATTGAATCATTCACTCAAGAGTTTTAAATACAAGCTGATTCCTTCAGTAATGAAACAAGTGAAGTCTATGGGTGCTTCCCAATTCTTGTATTTGTGCATCCTCCTTAACTGTCCTAGCTTCCTTTCCTCACACCTTAGCTCCACCCCTTCCGGATGTGAGGGAAGGACGCGAGGAAAAGAGGCGAGGACGGAGGAATTGAATCAAGTGAAATGATATATCCTCGCTCCCCGTCACTTCAAATCGTCGTCAATTAATGATGACTACACCGCTGGATTTAGTCAGATTCTTGAACATTAGAGAGAACTATTTAGATTGTAAGCTTCAACCTCCACCAAATACCACATTTGTCCATATTTTAATTAATATTTGGCTACCAGTTATTATTAACAACGAATTCCAGGTATTAACTGTTTTTTATTCGTTGTATGGTATTAGTTTCTATTTGTTTCTTTCATTTTCTTGTGCTTTGGTATAATTCTGCAACTGTCAGGTGTTGTTATTTGACAAACATTTGTGTCTTGTACATTTAAACATAATAATAATAATAATAATAATAATAATAATAATAATAATAATAATAATAATAATAATAATAATAATAATAATAATAATAATAATAAACAGTGGCAATATGTGAAAGGGGAGAAGAATTAATGCATGCATGACGTTTAGTCGATAAAGCACTTTCGCAAAGGATCTACCTGTGTGTCCTCGCTCGACTCCTCAGGAAGCCTCCTCACTCCTCCATCCTCGCCTCCTCACAGTGAAATTAGAGAATTGAGATGTCCTACAAGATGGCTGAGCTCCATCAGTTTCCGGTTCATAGGATGAAGAACGGAGGAGCAAGGAAATGAGGAGGGCTATTGAGAAGCACCCTTTAAGAGTGGGTCATTGAATCATTCACTTAAGAGATTTTTTTCAAAAATGCTGATTCGTTCAGTAATGAAACAAGTGAAGAATTTATGAGTGAGTCATTGATTCATTATTTTAAGAGATTCGTTCAACAGTGCTGATTCATTCAGTAATGAAACAAGTGAAGTCTTTATGAGCGAGTCATTGAATCTTTCATTCAAGAGATTCGTTCAAAAGTGCTGATTCCTTCAGTAATGAAACAAGTGAAGTCTTTATGAGCGAGTCATTGAATCATTCATTCAAGAGATTCGTTCAAAAGTGCTGATTCCTTCAGTAATGAAACAAGTGAAGTATTTATGATTCGTCAATTTTAAAGAATCCTTTTATGCCGAAAAGTTTCTGTATGAAGAGAAATGTCTTAAATGATTGCATACTTTAATGTTTAATTGTTATATATTTTGTTCTAGTGATAAAGCATGTTTACAAGTTGTTTACTTCATAAAATGTAATGTAATAAATGAATGAATGAATTGAAACTAAATCCATAGAATGCCATCCCCTGATGGAAACCCTTAAATGTTCTGAAGTGCCTGAAAGAATCTTTAGGGTTCCATATAGAACCTTTTTTCTTTTCTTTTCTTTTCTTTTCTTTTCTTTTCTTTTCTTTTCTTTTCTTTTCTTTTCTTTTCTTTTCTTTTCTTTTCTTTTCTTTTCTTTTCTTTTCTTTTCTTTTCTTTTCTTTTCTTTTCTTTTCGACAGATTTCTTTGCAAAATAAGCCATCTTCATCAGTCAAAGATGGGCAGGAAGATGTAGTGACATTATTATTAAATGATGTCCCATCATTCAGCAGGTTTTTATTTATTCAGCTAGCCACTCCTGCACGGGAATGAAAAGCAGTGAATATTTGAATGCATTTTACTCAAATGACCTACATCTTTAAGGGGAAAATAATGAATGACAGTAGCAGACTGAATTATGCATCAGCTTCCACATTCAGATTTACTTTATGTTGTGTGTAATATAACCATTCCCGGTCTGCCAGTCTTTTTATCTCTCCTGGCAATGAACACTTCTGTCACATGAAAAATGCAGATGAAACGAATGACTGAATTATGAAAATGCTCTCAGCTGAAACAAAAACTCACAGGCACCAAGTCAAAGCACACAACGGCCATGCTGAAACTTTTATGAGGCCTCTTCGCAGCCTCTGCGATCTAATCCGTTGAGCTGCACGTTGTCCGCAGCATTAACAAGCCGAGGTCACCTCCAACACCTTCAGAAGATGAAGCATGAGGTATCAAGCCATGCCGCTTATTCATTACAGAGAGATTCACACCGCGCTCCATTCAAATAATCACAACGGCTTTCCCTGATCACAAAAGATGCTGTTAAAATGGAAATGCTACTGTTATCTTTACAGGTGTAAGAAAAACATCTCCTCGCTGCTGAATGGCCAAGAATAAACAATGCTCGTGAACAGAGATGATCATTTACAGCTTTCCCCGCATCGTAGTGCTCCATAGCAAATGTTAAGCATCAACTTTAATGTCGATGATATTTGCTTATTTGATGCCCTGGACGTTCAAAAACCTGCAGCATTGGCACAAGTTTTATTTGAGAGCCACATCATTGGAAAAACATCTTAAAGATATCTTCAGTGTTTCTACTGCGTCTAGTCAGGAATGAGATTCACTGGAGACTTTTGATAAAGAAAAATTAAGAGTAATGACCAGAAAAATGTCTACTGTTAAAAAACATATATTATGTTCCATATATATTGTACTGTATTGTTTTGTTGTATTATATTATAAATAAAATATTAATATTTATATTTATTTAAAAATATATAAAATATTTATTTAAAATTAATTAAATAATATAATATAATATAATATAATATAATATAATATAATATAATTAATATAATAAATATAATATAATATAATATAATATAATATAATATAATATAATATAATATAATATAATATAATATAATATAATATAATAATGTCACTAACGTACAATATAACGTAAAACCTGCATATTTGAGAGATCAGTGGAAAAATAACTTACATTTCTAATTCGGCAGGTGTAAATGCCATCTTTGCGCGCTGAATTAAACAGGCCACCGAACTCCATTGGTTGTCCCACTGTGGGTCACTGGATTATGTCAGAAAAGAGTCATTTCGGCCCATAAAGGCTATTTCTCAGCTGTTTAAGCACCACGCCGTTATGTGAAGCGTTCACGTGGGTCACAGCATTGGCTGTGAGAAAGGCTGAAAGCGCAGACGTAGGTAAGAGGCCTCGCTGAGCATAATTAATTGAGCCTCGCACAGGCTAATTGAGAGTGGGGAAAATAATTTGAAAGGCCATTACCTTCATGTCACATGCAATCACATCAACTCTCTGTTGTTTAAGCTTCGTGAGCATTAGAATCTGACGGTTGAAATGCCACGATAACTAAAACCTGCTGAAATGACTATTAGCAGCAATTATTGGCTTGCAATATTCTGAATGGAAATCATAAGACAAAATAATGTTCATACTTTACCCACATTGAATGGCTGGACATCAGAAAACTTTGCATTGTAATGATGATATTCTCCCCTGTCTGCTAAACTAATTTCACTAATTATGCCAACAAAAAAGAGGAGATAGATAGATAGATAGATAGATAGATAGATAGATAGATAGATAGATAGATAGATAGATAGATAGATAGATAGATAGATAGATAGATAGATAGATAGATAGATAGATAGATAGATAGATAGATAGATAGATAGATAGATAGATAGATAGATAGATAGATTCTATCTGAATACTTTGGTTTTAAATAAATAAATAAATAAATAAATAAATAAATAAATAAATAAATAAATAAATAAATAAATAAATAAATAAATAAATAAATAAATAAATAATATATTTGTTAAGAATAAATGAAAACATTTCTTTAAAACAAATAAAATATTTGTTTGAAAATAATTAAAACAAAAGGTAATTAGAATTGTACAGTCTAATTCTACACAATGGCTGAATCCTATTTTATATATATAAAAAAACTAAATTAGGACATGCAGGCTCATACTGCAAAAAATTCATGGAAAATTCATCTCACTCCAGCTGTCTATGTATAATTCATCACAGGGATGTCCTGCGATTCACGCTCCACTTTAAACCACAACTAACCCTGTGGCGCTACTCGCTGTAATAACCTCGTAAAACGTCTTTGTTCATCTCCCGGTGTCTGTGGGCAGTAAACCCGCTGGAGGTCGCAGGACTGCGGCTGCGGCTGCTGAAGGACGGGGCTGGATGTAGATTGCAGAGTCTGTGGTTATTGATCCGAGTCACCTATTAGAGTGATTGACGGTGAAAGGGCATGTTGCTGTTAATGGGAAAGTCCTGAAAACAAACACAAGGCGTGGATTTCTGCCAACATGAATACAAATGTCTGTCAAAGCTCCCGAGATTAGTAAGGTGTCTCCTGTGGGCCGCTTATGGGCTTATGTATTTCTAGCTGAAAGGATTTTTTCTATTGCTCTCTCTCTCTCTCTCTCTCTCTCTCTCTCTCTCTCTCTCTCTCTCTCTCTCTCTCTCTCTCTCTCTCTCTCTCTCTCTCTCTCTCTCTCTCTCTCTCTCTCTCTCTCTCTCTCAATATTTGGCTAACAAATGGCCCGTCCATGCAGGCGCTCACAGAGGTTTGTTTTCAAGCTGTCCAAGCCCCGTAAGAATCAATGGAGTTAGACTTCAGCTCTGAAATATCATGATCCGGACTCTACAGCGATGCCACATTAAATGTTCTCTACCTCCAGCTGTCCTAAAATATATATATACAGTACTGTGCAAAAGTCTTAGGCACGTTAGTAGTTACACCCCCCAAAAATGTTTTTAAGCCAGTTAATTATATGTTTTGCAATAATGTGTAATGTGTAGGTAATATCAGTTTACATTTTCAAACATTTATTAATTGTAATAATCCATTCCTGTCAGCTTTGCAGGAGGGTTTCTTCAAGCATCTTAAAGACGTTGTCGCAGTTCTTGTGGATTTTGTCTCAGTTTCTTCAGTTTCTTCAGTTTCTTCAGTTTCTTAATGTAATCCCAGACGGACTCAATGATGTTGAGATTAGATCTCTGTGTAATTCAAATAGCTGTTTTCAGACTCCTTCTGCATACAAAAATCTCACTGAACGGATTTTTACAATTAATAAATGTTTGAAAATGTAAACTGATATTACCTACTGACACACTATTGTAAAATATATAAATAAATGAGTTAAAAAACAATTTTGGGGGTTAAATTACTAATAATACCTAAGACTTTTGCACGGTGTATATATATATATATATATATATATATATATATATATATATATATATATATATATATATATATATCATCTCTCTTTTTTGGGCGGTTGTCAAAAAACAGTAATATATATATATACACTTTGAAATGTTCCTTAAAAAAATTGAAGCTCATTTGCCATCACCAAACTTCACTTCAGGATCTGAAATGTCCTACAGTAGTTCTGAAGCCTCCGCCGTGAGTGTGTATCACATGCAGAGCTGTGAACTCAAACTTAAACTCGTGCTGCTTGATAATGTGAACCTCGGGGAGACAATTGAGATGATGTGAGACGTGCCGACACCACATTTATCAAAGCCTAATGTGATTATTCATATAGTGTAAATCACTGCCAATTGTATGGAAGTGCACACAGAACTGCTTTCATATACAGCATCATACAAACTCCTCTAGTGTCGATCCAGCATGTGATTCGCTTGTGCATCACCATGGCAACAGCTGAGAAGTATGGATTGGTCTTAAACAAACGACCCACATTAATCACACCTTGAGATATTTACTAAACATGCAAATGTGCAAGAAAACATACGAGCAGTCCAGGCGGCAGAGAAACACGCCGAAATATAGTGAACAACTTCTACATGAATGAAAAACATTCACAGGTGACCGTCAAGCTACAAAAAAGGCAGACAAAACATCATAAAAGCAGTGCACATGACACCTGTAATATATAACAAGGCCCTAAAACGACAAACATGTATGCTTTTGTTTTTTTCCCCACAAAAAATAATTAAATAACGCTATTAAAATGCAATGTGCTAATTATGAGAACATCATAAAAGTGAATAGTTCCGATCTACATCTTGTAGGTGAATTAATTATCACTACAGTAATAACTAGCCTTTATTACATCAGGAGAAATATTAAATATTAATTCTTCACCTCACAGCGGGCTAAATTACTTTTTCATACCTTTGCTCCTTCAAAAAGTCCAATAAGCTTTATGCTGCCAGGAAACATAATCCACGAACCTGAAATGATGTTCATTTCCGTAAATTTGATTATGCGAGAATAATGCCGCTTGAACAGATTTATTTCAATAGTTTGCGTCACCTTCTCCTCCTTTATTGCTTCTTTGGCTGGATTTACTCATCTTTTTAAGCCCATTTAGACCCTTTCCAATGACTTTTCTCCATTTCACCCATCAGTGCGAGATATGCTGAAATTAGGCCCGAGTCCATTCAGCCATAATTAGGATGAATAATTAATATGAATGTTCAGGGTGACCTTTCTACGGTTCAGCCAGTAATACTGTAACATGAAAAATATCATTTAAACACTAAAGACTGCCTTTCTCACCTTGTCTTGTAATAATCGCTGCCAAGCAAGCGTACAGGTGATCATATTTTACACCTTTTCATTTCAAGACACTAAATATTAAATTAAGGGGAAACTTTAAAAGAGCTCAGCTGGCAGTCTTTCAGCAGTATGAAGAAGTGCATTCGAGGCTTCTGGAAGGATTGAACTGTTTCAGCATGGCAGATTGAATATGATTGTTCATTCAGCTAATGTCTCATCACATACTGATAATTTGAGGTGCTTGCTAAGGTGATAATCACAATACTATTACGAATGACACCTCAAATCAGGCGGCTTGTTGAGAAGAGATGTATTATTATGCTACTACTGCACAGTCAGGAATGATGGAAAGCTCTCATTGACTTGCTGAAGAGGGACCTGAGTCATATCTATAAGAGCAGAAAATCATACAGACTTGGACAAGCAACCACTCACAACTACCTTAGCATCAGCATGTGCAGGCGTTGAACCCGCTGACATGTTCTGTAGAAAACGTCAAATCTGGTTCAACTTACAAGGACACTTACAACTGCCAAAATAAAGAACGATAAGTCAAATCACCCAAACATTTACGGTGTAGACAAGGAGTGTCAAAAACATGACATGTGGAACGATTACATTTGGCCTGCTGAATGAGGTTATGCTTGCCAGAAAAAAATGCTTAATTAAAATAATGAATTGCATAAATACTTGCATGAATAAACATAAATAAATAAATAAATAAAAATTCAACATGTCCATTTAAAATAAAATAAATTGCATAAATAAAAAAGTGATAAACAAAAATAAAAATCAATAAAATGCATAAATAAATAAACAAACAAACAAAATTCAGCATCTCCATTTAAAATAAAAAAATATCTTTCATAAATAAACATAAATTAGTAAACAAAATAAATAAATAAATACAAATGTATGCATAAATACACATTCATGTAATTTAATTTAAAAAATAAAATTGCATAAAATTAAGGACAGCTAAACTCTTAAATGTATTGTGGTGCATGCCTCAGACTTACAGGAGTCAAACAACCATATCAGAACAAAACTGCATTTTTCTACTTTTTTGCAATATTGACAACATAGACTGACATAGTAGCATGTCTCCACTAAATGATAATTGTATATATTAATACTGATTCTGTACTGTCTGAGTACATTATTGACAGTCAATCTAAATGCTCTGATTCCACTTTTGTATAAGACCTAGTCAAAACCTCATCACAACACTTCTATGGGATGTCAAAATCATGCTTTTTTTAACATCATAACATCATTAATAATGGATTCTGCCAAGCAAAAGTTGCACTTCAAATTAAATGTGAGCTCACAGTGCGCCTCCAGACAACAGAACAACTGAACATGTCAAAGATGCACACCGAAAATCAAGCGTCTGGTATCACAGTCCTCAAAATAGCAGTCCAAAGTGTAATAAACAGACTGTGGCATCAGATTCAGCATCTCAGATGGAGGGAAAGAGGACGTGTTGGAGAAAGCAGCAGCTCGTGTTGTAATCAGCAGAGACAAACTGAGCCGCTGACAGTCGCCGGCTGTATTTAGGTCTCCCACAAACAGGCTCAATTCGCTTTAATTAAATTAGTGTGATACCCGATATGTGGCTCATTATGTAGTGTTTTTCCTCATGGGTGTCAGCGCGTGCGTGGGTGCATGATATGATGAGACTCGGTCGCAAGGCATCCAGCATATTACCAAGATATCACAGACGACCGCACATCACTGTGTGCTGCTGATCCTAGTGCATTTTGTTTTTGAGGAATGCCTTAAAAGACGATCCAGTGAAGTCAATCAAACAACAAGATACAAGTTTATCATTACAGGCTGCACGCAATAATACACAGCCCGATCAGACTCTTTAAAGTAAATCAAAAACATAAAACACAGATGATGGAATTCACAAAAACACTTCAGTGAATCAAAAACAGTTCACATGAACACATGAAATTTATGAGCTGCTCCTTTTAATGAATCATTATTTGACTCCGATGGATCCTTCACAGAATCTGATTATCATAACTTTCAATCTTTGCAGTTATCATTCACTATAACTAAAATAATCAACAGTTGATCTGAAGAGGAAACAATATATTAGTCCTGCAGTCCTGTGGGCGAAAATGCCTTGTTGATGCTCGAGGTCAGAGGAGAATGGGTCGACTGATTCAAGCTGATAGAAGAGCAACTTTGACTGAAATAACCACTCGTTACAACCGAAGTATGCAGCAAAGCATTTGTGAAGCCACAACACGCACAACCTTGAGGCGGATGGGCTACAACAGCAAAAGACCCCACCGGGTACAACTCATCTCCACTACAAATAGGAAAAGAGGCTACAATTTGCACAAGCTCAGCAAAATTGGACAGTTGAAGACTGGAAAAATATTGCCTGGTCTGATGAGTCTCGATTTCTGTTGAGATATTCAGATAATAGAGTCAGAATTTGGCGTAAACAGATTGAGAACATGGATCCATCATGCCTTGTTACCACTGTGCAGGCTGGTGGTGGTGGTGTAATGGTGTGGGGGATGTTTTCTTGGCACACTTTAGGCCCCTTAGTGCCAATTGGGCATCGTTTAAATGCCACGGCCTACCTGAGCATTGTTTCTGACCCTGTCCATGCCTTTATGACCACCATGTACCCATCCTCTGATGGCTACTTCCAGCAGGATAATGCACCATGTCACAAAGCTCAAATCATTTCAAACTGGTTTCTTGAACATGAGAATGAGTTCACTGTACTAAAATGGCCCCACAGTCACCAGATCTCAACCCAATAGAGCATCTTTGGGATGTGGTGGAACGGGAGCTTCGTGCCCTGGATGTGCATCCCACAAATCTCCATCAACTGTAAGATGCTCTCCTATCAATATGGGCCAACATTTCTAAAGAATGCTTTCAGCATTTTGTTGATTCAATGCCACGTAGAATTAAGGCAGTTCTGAAGGCGAAAGGGGGTCAAACACAGTATTAGTATGGTGATCATAATAATCCTTTAGGTGTGTGTGTGTGTGTGTGTGTGTGTGTGTGTGTGTGTGTGTGTGTGTGTGTGTGTGTGTGTGTGTGTGTGTGTGTGTGTGTGTGTGTGTGTGTGTGTGTGTGTGTGTGTGTGTGTGTGTACATATATATTATAAAATTAATAAAACTGAAATTACATTTATTGTATTAAAGCTAAATAGAAATATTTAACAATTTATGAACAAGTATGATAATGAAAGCACATTTAAAAAGTAATTACAATTATTAAAATGTAACACATTTCACATACACACACAACAAAAATCTCAAAACCCCATGCCCAGCCCTAATGGATCTGAGGCAAAGTACCCCCACAGCGCTTTTTGTGAGGGTTAATGATAGACACAAACGGGGTGGAATAGAAACATAAAGTTACTGAGTTTTATGACACAAGCTTCCACTAAGTTCTGTTATTCCCCTGGCAGTGCAATATTTCAACAAAGCCATTGGAAATACCCAGATGCCCCATGCCTCAGTGAAAGTGTGACTCTCTGCTCACTAATTGCCCGCTGGAATGGTGTGATATCACTTACAGACTCATTAGGAGTAAAGGCACAATCTGCTGAAGGTTGCCAAAGTGTTAAGACTCGGTTTTGTTGTTGTTGTTTGTGCGCAACCAGTGATTCATTACCTGAAGAAGAGATGACAACTGTGTGTATTCAACGCTTGCCAATTATGCAGATTTCGTTCCTCTCGTTGCAGATGCCATCGCGTGTAGATATAAGAGCAGGACGGGCGGTCTTTGGGGACGGAGTTTGTTATTTATTGCACGCTCTGAATAGATGTTTACGGCACGTTGAGAACTGATCCGATAATGACCAAAAGCCTTTGTGGGGTGATATGGAGGAGGAATTCAGGGAGTTTGGTGAAGAAAAAAAAATATAGAAAAGACTCACATGTCATACATACATGGACATCCTGGTGCAAACAGCAAGCTGCACAGATCTCCTTAGCATGTGCGTGCATTCAAATATGGTGCATCGTGGCAGGTTTGACGTCAATAACAAGATGCACAAGAAGCGATGAAGTCGCTGACGTCAAACCTGGCGTGACACGTCTTGGGGAGTTATATTTGGATGTGTGTGAATGCACTGGCCTGACGGTGAATTTCGGTTGAACTATTCATTCAACAAGTTAGTACACTGGTGTAAAGAGGGCTCCTGAGCAAGAATTCAGTGCAAGAAAATAAGATTGATGGCTTGCATGCAGTTTCAGATTTTAAGATGCAACAGCAAAGATTGTAGCATGCAGGTCATGAACTTCTGTCATTGGAATGAATGGGAAAGCTCTCTCCGTGTGATATAGCCCCTCGTTTTATGCTTATAGTAAAAAGTCTGGCTTTGCTAGTCTAGCAGTAGAAGTAAAAATGCAATCTGTTTCCTGCTAATAGTGCCAAAAATACGCATCTTATGAAGCCTGGCATTATCAAACCTACCAAGACGTCATTCATAACAATATTTCACAATGTCTGGACATCAAAATAAGAATGTTAAAGAATGCAGCCTGCCGCTCGGCTGATGATAATAAATGGGGCGGCAGTGTTAGTGTCAGCGGAATGACCGATGGCCGGCTATTGGTCCTTGCTGTGGTTTTGGTGAGTGATGATTGATGAGTTTCTGCATTGTAATCAGACCGCAGATATCTGCAGCGTCCTCCGCATGAACAAAAAAGGCAAAGATGTGCAGATGTGACGCATTACTGCTGTGTGTAATGGAGATTTATGGGGCAAATTGGGCAAACCTGACAGACCCCTGGAAAGGGATGCAGAAGGATATATTTTGATTAAATGACATCAGAACAACATGAGATATATAAAATGGCCATGCAGTTAATTGGTATATTTCAAATTATATATTATAAATAATTTCCCTGTGCATCCCTTTTTAGAGATCTTTCAGGTTTGGTCAAAGAAAGAAATATAAACAAAATAATAACTAATAAACAAATGTTGTTTTTATATATATATATATATATATATATATATATATATATATATATGTGTCTTGACCAGGACCACACCCCTAAATGCATTGAAGCAACTGCCATGTGATTGGTTGATTAGATAATTGCATTAATGAGGAATTGAACAGGTGTTCCCAATAATCCTTTAGGTGTGTGTATATATTTTATATTAGGGATGCAACAATACAGTTAGTCCACGGTTCAATACATACCTCGGTTTTTAACCACGGTTTTTGGTTCAGTTCGGTTCTAATGGCTTGTCACATCATTTTTTTGCTATTCTAGTCTTAAGTGACAGGAACAGCAAAATAAAACAGAAAAAAATACTTTTTTATTGCAAAAAAGACTTCACTATAAATATACATTTATTCTTAGCTACTGTATTCGTTTTTCAGTCAAGAGCAGTGATTGATTTTCTTTTTGTATTTTGATGATGTATTAACATTAAAGGAATAATTCACTCAAAAATGAAAACTATCATCGAGAAATGAATACAGGTTTGGAACAATATTAGAGTGAGTAAATAATGACATCATTTTAGAGGTGAACTGTCCCTTTTAGGACAACCTTCACTAGGCTGCGCTGCTGTGTTTTTATGTAAACCTTGTGTGTATTTGACAATATTAACGCAGTAAGACGACTTGCAGCAATCACGTGTTTGACAGGCGTTTAGTGTTCAGGTTCAGGAAAGCACAACTTAAAACAGTGCATAAGCACGCAAATGAAATGATTAACCTGCAAGGCTTTAAAACGCATGCAAATAATGACCTTCAGTGATTGTGATTAACTATAGTGTTCTGTGAGTATAACTCTACCACTAACGTGTGATGCGAATGTATGTGGTGTTTTTCAGTTTATTGGGATGAAGGCAAATGATTAATTAAATTGAATAATTTTTTTAAAGAAATTTAATAGAAAAATAATTAATTAAATGCTAAATTTATATATATATATATATATATATATATATATATATATATATATATATATATATATATATATATATATATATATATATATATATATATATAAACAAACAAACGTCCATTTATTAAATCTGACTTTTTTTTCAGAAAAAAATTACATAAACAAATAATAATAAATAACTATGATATGTAATGTCAAAATAATAATAATAATAATAATTACTCCGTCACTTTACTGAATAAGATACAAACCTTAACCAATTATCCTTATAAGGGTTTATTTCTTGCAAGAAAGAGCCACAGTCAACAGTCATCAGTGCCTGCATCGAGTGTGAACTGAAGACAGAACAGAAGTCCCAATCTCTTATATCCCCATTGTCAAAGCAATCCCTCTCAGTAGTTTAGGCTAGATTGTTAAACACTGCACAGAAGTGTCCTGCATGACAGAGACATATATTAGCTCCTGTATGAACACAAACACACTCGAAATAATCAATATTCTTCATCAGTGATTACACTTTTTCCACAACAGATATATCAATAATATTCACATTTTAGTTCAACAGGAAGTTTTCAACTTGGATAGAACGAGAATGATCAGAACAACGGGTGAATGGATGGATGGATGAGAAAAGTTTTACAAAAAAACAAGGCACACACTTATGTGATGTTCCTGTTATTCTGTCCATCACGGTGTTGGTTGTTCTTCCAGAGAACGTTTCAGCAGCAGGAATGATGATTCCCGCCATCCATCAGCCCCTGATGCAACAGCGCTAGCTGCATGCTAGCATCAACACACAATGTTCTCCATATTCATTAGAGAGAGGCAGGCAGCAGCGGAGCAGCGGAGCAGCGGGGTGAATGTCTAAAAGCCTCTGACACACCGGCCACGGCTTTGATCCATCTCAAGCACTGCTCTCATACGACACCACAATTAAAGTGCGATGACGTACAGAATGCTCAACAACTCCACATCCCCCTCATACACTGCCACATCGATTTCTGTTCCTCTCCCTGTAAAACGAATGCAAGGAACATCGCTCACTGAAGCTGACAGAGAGAATATGAGGTCACAGAATGAAACCACTCCCTCTTTACAGTGATATAGGAGACAATTACCAGAGCTCCATCCATCACACTACGACAACTCATTCATATAGCGGCCTAACGTATATACGTATATATATATATACAGTATACAATAACAGCAGGGTGAATCTCAGCTCATATACCTAGTTTGAATACTGCCAATGTTTTATGCATATAACTGACAAACCAGATTACATGGAAGACTGTGTGTTTATGAGACAGAGGTGGGCTGCCAATGCAAATAGTCAAACCAACACAAAAAGTAAAAGAATGTAAAAAAAAAACCTAGGGATCTTTCTTAGAAATAAAAGATATTTCAGTTTTTGAAGTAGTTGGCACTTGAGGAACATGGCCTTTTTTGGATGGATGGATGGATGGATGGATGAATGGATGGATGGATATAAGTTTGCATGAAATGATTTCATCTTTTTGTTTTATTAAAATTTTAAAAATTTTGCAACGTCTAAGATTTAAAAACAAACATTTTTTTTATTGGAATTGATTTCCTTTGTTATGGAGGTTTGGGTCAATAGCACTTAAAAACGGTCAAGTGGGCCTCTTCTGAGTCATTTGACCTCTAAGCATGGGCTCTTGGGAGCACGGCAGGATGAAAATGCAGACTTTCTGTCCTGCGATCTGGAGATGACAGGGAGGTCCTGACTCGCGGCGGGACGCTCAGGTCTCATCTAGAGTTGGCCACACAGAACCGTACACAGACTGTCTGGCTAAACTCCCAATCCCAAGTCAACGCCCCAGATGCACTAATTAAAAGCCTGCTCACTGCCATTCTGCTTTATGGCCACTGCCAAGTTGGATGATGTTCCAATACCCAATGGAGCACACAAGGCGGGATTGAGTTCCCATGAGCTGATGGCTTGATGAGCTGTAGATCATTACTGGGTGAGGATATGGTCATGAACATATGGGTAATAATAAGGAGAACAACTTTAATCAGGGAGTAAAGACTTTTTTTTAATTGCTCTTATTTTAAAAGGTTTCTCGTGAACGTTTTTTTTTTTTTTTTAACACGATCAATTTCCCTGAGAAGCAATACAAGTATATACAGAATACAGTCATTTGCATAAGATATGTTTTCATTGATTGTATTATGAATATAAGTGTACTTTGTCTTACTGCTCCTGTAGACTGTACTTATTATTTTTTGTTTGTTTCAACACACTATAAGCTTAGTCAACGTGAATTTGTGTGAATGTGAATGAACTAACTGTTTTCTATTTCAAATCAATAAACAAAACTTTTGAATGGTAGCACACTGTGTATGTATACAGATTTTTATTGGTAGTGCACACTTAATAACAAAATACAATCCATGAAATCAAGTGTTGTTATATTATGGAATATTTAGAGACCGTTATGCTGGCCACACAGTTAAAGACTTTATGCTCAATTTTAGGGCCAATTTACAGTGTATGGAAGTGGCCCGATTCAATGCTCGTCACAACCGACTTTTTGTCCAAAACATCCTCAATGGTATGGTTTCATTTGGATTATTTTACTGCTCCCAGAGCTGACCCCCAATCCCAAATAATACATATCAAAAATATTTGCAACTCTTGATCAGGCTGCCTCCATCAGACATCTGCAATAGCCAATGAGAGCGAGCAAGCTTCACCAACTGGATGATATAATGGATGATATTTAATTCTGAAACATGGCAGCCACAAACATGTAACCAAACTGGAGTCTAATATCACGTAACGCCTGCATGCATTAGTGTTAGCGAAAGTCATAGAAATAATTTCCAATTCACCTCCAGCTTGTAATGTTACAATGTTTGTCTGGGGTCTCCTATACTTTAAAATAGGTTAAGATTTGAAAATAATCTAGTGGGACCCAGGCCTTACTGGAAAATAAATCAAAAATAATTTCTAAAATATGCCCTTTTTTATTTTGGTGCCTCTCATGGCACAGAAATTACACTTTTTACCTCTACAAGCAGCCTCCATTTAAACACACATACACATGTTGGATATCCATGTTTTATGGGGACTTCCCTGTGGGGAAAAAACTTAAAATAATAATTTATGCCCCATTATTTCATGTTAAGTATACCAAAAAATCCACATGTCATTTTATTTGGAGTACTTATTTATTGCACATTTCTTAATATTAGGCATAAAATGTGTTTAAATATCACAATTAATAAGGATATAATGATGAATATAAATATATGTAAATGTATTTGTAGCATAAAACAAATTTTAAATACATTTTAGTATATATTTTTTTCCATAGACATAATTATTATGTACAAATTGTTTATTTGAATCCCCGAACCATAACCCTTGACCATCACAGACAACTTTAAGTATTTTTTTACATAAAAAAAAAAAACAAAAAAAACTTAACACTATAATTTATAAGCTATTTTCCTTACGTGGACCAAAAAACGGTCCCTATGAGGACAAGGATTTGCCATCAGACATTTAGTCCCCATACCTGAACCAAACACACACACACACACACACACACACACACACACACACACACACACACACACACACACACACACACACACACACACACACACACACACACACACACACACACACACACACGTCTGGTTCACTATCTTTATGGGGCCATTGACGTAATGGTTTTTATATTGTACAAACTGTATATTCTATGCCCTAAACCTACCCGTCGCAGAAAACTTTCTGCATTTTTACATTAAAAAAATCTGTGTGATTTATAAGCTTTCACACAGAGACCAAAAAATGTCTCACAAGGACAAAGATTTCAGATATTGTCATCTCTGTGAGGACATTTTGTCCCCATTATGTAAGTTTACCAGGATATGGACACACACATATGTGTGTTGGCAACATTGCTAGAAACCACTGCTAGTCTGCTACAGGTTGCATTTTTAAGTACACTCCTCTCCAATCTCTGCCTACAGCAACAGAATATCCGCTGAACGGCCATCACTTACACCCACAGCCCTGCTGAAGTTTCAGATGAGTCCAGAATGATGCTTCGTGCCAGAAATCTATATGTGTTTTGCTATTGTCTTGACTTTACTTATGAAAATCCAATTCAGTCACATCAATTATGAAGACAGACATTAATGAAAGCTGTGGATAAATATTTCAATGGGGAATCTCATTTTTAATGTCTTGTGCGTGACCGCGGGGGGAATGAGCTTGCAGCGTTTTGCGTTAATGATTTACAGACATGCTCTCTTTGACTCTGTGTTATATTGAATTTGAGCGGTGAATGTCAGACGACGAGACATGCTGGCGTAGATTACGGTATCATGACCTTTAACGGAGCTACAATGGGAGGCGTGTACCATGATTTACTCCAACATAATACAAGATTATATTATATATAGGGCCTATAGTATGTGGCATGTACAGTGAGCATCTGTGAATGTCACTGCATTAGATAACAAAATATCAAACCGAGTGACATTTTTATTAAAGAAAGAGCACTTTAAAATGCTAAACATTTCAAAATGTCTAGAAGATAGATTGAGATTGTTAAAACTTGACTTTATCACTGTTACATTCTATCTATAACATATGGAAACTTGTTTCCGCCACAGAAAAAAAATAAATAAAACAATAATAATAATAATAATAATAATAATAATAATAATAATAATAATAATAACAACAACCATAATAATAATAATAATAATAATATAGGAAAAAGTCAAAATTATGAGATATAAAGTCAGAATTGTGAGATATAAAGTCAGAATTGTGAGATATAAAGTCAGAATTGTGAGATATAAAGTCAGAATTGTGAGATATAAAGTCAGAATTGAGAGATATAAAGTCAGAATTGTGAGATATAAAGTCAGAATTGTGAGATATAAAGTCAGAATTGTGAGATATAAAGTCAGAATTGAGAGATATAAAGTCAGAATTGTGAGATATAAAGTCAGAATTGAGAGATATAAAGTCAGAATTGAGAGATATAAAGTCAGAATTGTGAGATATAAAGTCAGAATTGAGAGATATAAAGTCAGAATTGAGAGATATAAAGTCAGAATTGTGAGATATAAAGTCAGAATTGAGAGATATAAAGTCAGAATTGTGAGATATAAAGTCAGAATTGTGAGATATAAAGTCAGAATTGTGAGATATAAAGTCAGAATTGTGAGATATAAAGTCAGAATTATGATATAAAGTCAGAATTGAGAGATATAAAGTCAGAATTATGATATAAAGTCAGAATTGTGAGATATAAAGTCAGAATTGTGAGATATAAAGTCAGAATTGTGAGATATAAAGTCAGAATTGAGAGATATAAAGTCAGAATTGTGAGATATAAAGTCAGAATTGAGAGATATAAAGTCAGAATTGAGAGATATAAAGATATAAAGTCAGAATTGAGAGATATAAAGATATAAAGTCAGAATTGAGAGATATAAAGATATAAAGTCAGAATTGTGAGATATAAAGTCAGAATTGAGTGATATAAAGTCAGAATTGAGAGATATAAAGTCAGAATTGAGAGATATAAAGTCAGAATTGTGAGATATAAAGTCAGAATTGTGAGATATAAAGTCAGAATTGAGAGATATAAAGTCAGAATTGAGAGATATAAAGTCAGAATTGTGTGATGTGAACTAAACAACAGAAAAAAAGGAAAAAAAAATCTAAATATTAAAAACTTGATAGTGTATCAATGATGATACTAAAACAAACCTTGTCAAACACACAAGTTGCTGCTTTGAATAGAAATGACCCGAGAACTGAATTATTCACCAAGAGAACATTCTCAACAGGAAAACATTCACAAAAGTGTTATCTGCATTTGAGGCCATCATCATAAATAAAGACATGAACCTCAGCCAAACCATCCATGCCTTCGAGTCCAAAGGCTGTACATGAATACAAAGTGAAAGGGACAAGTTTGTGTCGCTATGGTTCTCCAGACGCCTAAAGTCATTGAGATGTTTCCAGCTGTGAAGACGCCATCTGCTCCCCTCTCGTTCATTTTAATTAGCAGCAGTCGTGCTTTTATCGTCGTGTTCCTACCTCTCCATTGAGCCTCCATGCGTGGGGTTACGGCAAACAGGCCTCACAAACGTTGAACCCTCTAGACAAATACAGATTAACATTTCGCCATGTTTGTAATATCTTGTTTTTGTTTCTGTGGGAAAAGCTTGAAAAATTCATGATGGTGTGCTGTCAGGCTTGTATGAAGAAGTCTGCCGGAGGAATACTGCAGGAACTCTCAGATCTGCCTGTTTTTGACGGTAAAACACTCTCTGAATGTGCAAGGTACATCCCAAGATACCCAGAAGACACCAAAAGCAGAAAGTAATTAGTCTCATAATAGAGACTGCGTGTTTTAATGGTGGATTTTGCTCTTGTCATATGAAAGAATAAGCCTTATAATCTAGCTGAACACTAAGCAGCTTGGAATTATTACTAATTATGTCCTCAATATTTATATAAATATATGCTTTTTTTTCAAATAAGGTAAGCCTTTTGCTTTTCCAATAATAAAAAAGACCTTTGCAAATGGAATTAATTATTGGTTTAATTACTTTAATTTGGAAATGGTGGAATAATGTTGGAGCACCAAACATTGACCTATATATATATATGATTCTTATAATAGGCCTCTATTCCCATCCATCCATCCATCCATCCATCCATCCATCCATCCATCCATCCATCCATCCATCCATCCATCCAGTGCACAGGTCTTAACCTGGGCACAAGGTCTCTAAATAATCAACATATGCAACAAGAACTGGGGCATTAATCATTTTGTTGGCCAGTATATGTTCCCATATTTCCATGGTTTTCTTGTTTGAATAACAGGGCAGCATCTGAAAGCCTCCCGTCTCTCAAGAGGTGTCCGTCTGTGGTCTGGTCCACTTTCTGTGTTCATCTGATAACCAAGACAGAAGCCGCGCCAGCATACTCCCTGTGGCTACCGCTCTGTCGAGAGTCGAGCCGGTCTGGGCTCCCGAAACGCAGGAAGAAAGCCAGTCCACTCGAGTCCAGCGACGGCCC
The DNA here is from genome assembly GCF_024679245.1 of Pseudorasbora parva. NCBI lineage: Eukaryota > Metazoa > Chordata > Actinopteri > Cypriniformes > Gobionidae > Pseudorasbora > Pseudorasbora parva. The sequence continues at coordinate 54,631,724 of NC_090175.1, forward strand.
GCGGCCAAGGTGCAGCTTATCAGTGCAGCAGGATTCAGGCCTGGGAGTCTGCGGACCCTCGCTGGCCTTCCCATCCTTTCAGTCTCTGAAGTCCCACAGACAGCATGACAAATACGGCCTGTCACTCAACAACCTCTTTATCTAGAGCCAGGCGTTAAAAACCGGAGAAACGGAAGCACGAGGGACTGTAGAAGTGCTATAACGTGGCTGACCTACCTGCACAAATTCAGTGTCGGGTAACCAGTCTCACTTTCTGAATCTGGCACCCTGTAAACTGATTGTTTGTCCGCTAGTAAGAGCGCACAGGTGTTTATCAGTCCATCTGGAAACAAAAAAACGTGTTTACAAGCTACTGGGCTGATACGGTGCCTTTGAGGAATAAATAACCACTCAGTTTGCCATGTCGGCGGGAGCAAATATTCAGAAAATGCTAATATAGTGAGCCAGTGAGATGAAACCAGTGAGCTACCTCCTAAGACACCTTGATTTGGTCAAAGGAAAAGACACTATGCAATCCACGCAAGCTAAAGCTAGCTAAATAAATCTATTCGCCCATCCATTATCCAATTTTGCATAGGTGCAATATCTCAATGAATGCCCAGTTGTGTTAATACCCTTTAGAGGGTTACAGGGAACCGTACGAAGGTGGCAGGTGCAAGGTAACATTAAAAATGAATGAAATAAAATGACAGTCTGCCATGATTAGACATCATTTCAATCTCATTATGTGAAAAGTGAGATCCCAGGCTTCATTCTTACTCACCGTAATTGAGAAGCTCACTGTTTCTGACCAAGATAAATACTGCTCTGGTTGCAAATGTAAATGATCTAATCTGATATGAAGTTCCCCCTTATAGATTCAAGCAGTAGCTTGCAGCACCTTAACTACTTCAAATTGTGCATTCGTGCACATGTCAGAGTACTACATGTACTAGCATGCCAAACTTCAGTTTCAAAGTAGCTTTCTGAACACTGGCTAGATTCTTCCAGTGCAGAGTCGAGGGGAACACAGTGCTCGAGGCTTTGCCGTTCTGGCATTAGTTGTTTTCTGGGCAGTAGAGAGTTGTGTAACTCAATCCAAAACAGTCCGTATTCCCAGATTTTCTTCGGGGAGCCACAGAGCATGCTGCCTTGCATTGAAATCAACAAAAGTTTGTTTCCAAGTGAAACAGTAGCCTCCCGAAACTCTTGATACATGTCCTTCACACCAGTTATCACTCGCTAGGACTCGCCAAACCTTCAGAATGAGGCTAATTGATCGTGAATTATGACTCTATGCATACTCCTACTGAGAATTAAACGATCGATACGCTCTCTGGTAATATGAAGACATTGAGTATAACATTCCCAGTCTTTATGAACATCACTGTGCATGGGGTGAAGAAAGAAGATACTGCATTGATTTCAAGGCTGCATATTAACAATACACCCTACATTAGGGCCTTTTGTTTAAATGTCAACATTGTGGAAGAGAGTTTTGCATTGGCAATATATTTATATCTCAATGCATATTGGTGTCTTTTTGTTGCCATGTAATAAAAGCAACTGATCTTTCATTACAGTGGTTTTACCATAGTTAAGGGGGTATTCTGCTTGGTGTTGTGCATAGCATCATCCCTTAAAAGTGACACCACGTACCATGTATTATGCAGTGTATGCCCCTTTTTGAGTTGAAGAAAAAACATTCTGTGTTGCTTTAAATGCAAATGAGCTGATGCTCCCCACCCCTTTTCCAATAGTGGGCGGCGCCTGTACAGCTCATGGCTCAGACACCAAAGACTAATAAAACATTGTTTTGTTTGTAATTATCATCTCTTTTTAGACATTGCAGTTTTTCATCATTATGAGATGATCATCAAAACCAAACAGATGTTTATCCGAAGCACAAGCTATAAAGGCTCCGCCCTCTTCTGGAAAGTGCATTTTGCATATTTGCATTTAAAGATACATGCACGAAAACAGCATGTTTTTCCTTTCACTCAAAAATGTGCATTTACCACATAGTATAATAAATGATAAATGGGGTATTTTGAGCTGAAACATCTGGGGACACCTTAGAATTATATTACATCTTGTAAAAAGGGGCATAATAGGCCCCCTTTAAAGTGACAGCAGCATAATCTGCAGTACCTGGTGCTGCCTATGCTGTTAATGTGAATCAAACAACAAAAGAAAGCTCTTGACCAAATAACTTTAATAGCTTTAATAAGAATAAATTTCTTACTTGAATGTTGCTGTTAAATGCTCTGGCGAGGACATTGCAGACATGGCGGACTGTGTACAGCTCACTTAAAGGAAGCTTGGCTAAATGGGTCGTGGGCGGAGCCTGTTTAATCGTGACATCACAGTGATGTGGATTCCTATAAGACTCATTTCCAGACACTTTTTTCTGATTTACGAAAATAACAAACGGAGTGGTCAGATTTTTTTCCACCCTATGGTGGTTGGAAATAGGAAATAGGAGTTAAAAAACGATGTAAAAGTGAATTTTGCAAAATAGGTCCCCTTTAAACATGGTAAAAACACAATCAAGCACAGCATTATTGCTTTATTCATCAAGACTTTTACGTAGATTAAAGTGTGCACAGCTTTCCTAACTCCACAGTAGAATCTATCTCTAACCTGCGGTGATTTTCTTTGCTCATTTTATAAAGCTTAAAATAATTGACCTTGAGAAATTAATTACTTGTGTGCTCTGCAGCGTTCCCCAGTCCAGACTGAGGAGAATTAATGGAGGCTGTGGCATTTTTCATCCTTTATCAGACTTCATTTTTCAGGTAGATGTGGCCACCGTATGTGGCATGGCACTTAGTATGAATGAAGCCTGAGATTTCAGCTTTCACATAATGAGAATTAAATGATATCTAATCACTGCAGACGGTCATTTTATTTCATTATTATTTAAAACCACCTTCACGCAGTTCCCTCTGGGGGTTTTCGCAGAATTTGTCTTTCTTTAATATTCAAGGCTAAATTGCATATGCAAAATGAATGCATGACTTTTCGCCACAGATGGCACCAATTGTGGTAAAATATCAAAAATCCATGTTAGAGTGCAGTAATTCACCAAGACTGCAGTGTATTTCAATATGAATTTAATTTTGTTTCAATAGCATCTCTTTTAAAAAATGAAGGATCTGCTCTGAACACAATCTCTGAAAGGCAAACAGAAAACTGAGACTAAATAGAATTTGTTCCCTTTTTTGTTACTTTTTAATACTTTTGTTTTAAACTGAAATATTTGGGTGGTTATGGGTTCAAGTAAGTTACCACTTGTGTTACCGTTTCCAAGGATCACCATTTCCCCCTAAAAGTGATCGGGCGGCCCAAACCATAACTCTGAGAAGCTCATCTCGATCGGCCTGATGGTGGCGCTACAGCGATCAAAAGTACAAAATCACGCATAACTCCTAGACCGCTAGGCGTAGAATTAAGTGTATTATATTGTCGGAATCCTTGGCTCAAGACGGACAGAATAAATGCATGATTACATATTCCAAAAATATTGGATTGCTTGGGTATATTTGGAATGCAAGTATTTTGGTTAGTCCTAGTTTTTTGGCCCAATCGGAACCAAACCAGTGCATAAATATTCTCTGGAGAGTGAATATCAACAGTTAGAAAACAAAGTTGTAATTTCGATTCATGGTCTGTAAGGGCAGCCAAATTGTTTAAAGTAAGTGGAGCCAATTTTTCCAAAAAGGGCTAAAACTCGTGAACGGAATGAGGCATTTTCACCAAACTCGGCACACATATGTAAAGGCCCGTTCACACCAAGGACAATACATTTAAAGATAACTAGCATTAGCATCCGAACTAGGGGATATCGGGCAGTGGATATATTCTGAGCACTGTAACCTAGAAAAAAAACTTAAAACTATAACTGCATAACCCTAAGTCTGATTGACTTGAAAATTGTCATGTTAAAAGTGCCAAGATTGCTTTTGAGGCCTTTTGGGTATTAAGGTTAATGGAGGCCAATCGGAACGAAACTTGCTCGGCCTGTTACACCCACGGTCCTAGAGGCCTATGAGAAATTGAAAAGAAGTCGTCTTCTGGGGCGTCCTGTTCACGTGCGCAAAGGATTGTTTATCACGTTTTTTTTTTTTTCGCCCACGCCTATGACATTCATACCACAAGTCCTCATTCTGAGCAACTTTGCCTCTAGGACCGCCACTATCAATCGAATCCTTCAATAAACATTGGAGATTATTTCAAAAAACAATTTTGGCAAGCTCAACCTGAACTTTGGCCTTTGGATAAGTATAGCAGGGTCATTTATAAAATAGATGTGGCCAAGTCTACCCAAAAGCCTATCATTTCTAAACGAAACTCAGATGTGCATCATTAGGTGAGCACATGCGGCACATGATTCTAAAGAAGCATAGGTTTTGCTTGACACTCAGGTGGGGTCTGATTTACTGGCCTTATTTGCGTAGAACTTCACAAAAGTGTGTGTACAAATGCGTCACATGATTCTAGAAACATGTATGGACATCGGGCCATAGCTGGCACCTTAACTGTTATAAAGGTGGAAAAAGGCTTTAAAAATCATGTATTTCCTTAACTGCCTGTATTGGCTGAACATAGATTTTTCCATTTATGACCTAAGTGAATAAATAAATAAAACATTACCTTTTTATGTGTATGCTTAAAGGCCTTAAATTGCTTGAATCTTAGCTCACAGTTATATTTTTGTATTCTCATTTGTCTTCTCATAATGAACAAAAACGTTAAATCACCAACTACCTTAAAACAAATGCACTGCAAAACTTTTATCTTGAAATGAACTCAATTGACTCAATTTCAGCTAATGACACTACATGAGCTGGATGATAACGGTTTCAAAAGAACATTATATTTCTGTCTTTCTACTTCAAAATGTCATGTTTAATTCAATGTGTTATTTGCAATTATTTGTGAAATTTTCTTGGATGTTTCACAGACCATGGTTTGAGATCTGCTGTAATAAATAGAGAGTTTCTCCGAGATTTTCAGCATTTTGTCACCATAATCCACCGCCATCATCATTTTAAAAGCATATGCAGTTATAGGCTTGCGTTGCCCTTTTATTCCAAATAGCCAACAATTTTGGTTGAGAAATCTTGCTGTGGTAAGTAGTAGTAAGTCTCTAAGCAGACAAATTGACTCACACTTATACTTGCGCAGAAGTCCTCCATTGAAAAAAATGATCATAAAGAGGTCTAAACATTTCAAGACAGACATTTTTATAATCTTACCAAAGATTTATAGTTCAAATAAATGCTGTTCTTTTGTCCACAAAAAAATTTAAACTGTTTTCAAATCCTCATATTAGAATGATTTCTGAAGGATCCTGTGACACTGAAGACTGGAGTAAAATATTGCTGTTTTAACTGTATTTTTAAAAAGAAACAAATAATGCAGGAGGTTTGAGCATAAGAGAATTTCTTTTTTCAAAACTTGCACCTACCCCAAACTTTTTGCAAAATTGAAATATCAAATAAAATATTTGAGAATAAGGCACCATTTCCATCCACGTGTTCAAGAGAACAAAATCATCTCTATCTGTATAATATCTGTATAAAAATTTAATTCGTGACAATTGGGGAATTGTGGAAAACGTTAGCCTGATAAGCCAAACATGCATCACTGACAGGGCTCAATCCGAGGGCCGGGATAAATGGTTGTCTTTCAAACTCAATCTGCATGTGATGTTCTTTGCTCTTTTCTTAAAGAAAAGCTTAACTAATGTTCTGTTTAGTGTTTGGGAACCCAATCGTGTGAGATGCTTTTGGAGGGAATTAAACCAAATCATTCTGATGACAGGCTTTGGCTCAGGCGTTTCAGAGTCACCAAACCAATATTTGAGATGCAGCGATGCGATTGGTGCAGTGGTTAGTCCTGTTATCCAAATCAAAATCGCCTGTTGAACTTTGTTGTTGCACATTGAAGGATTTATTTGGTTCCACTGCACTGTGAATAAATAAATAAAAATCCATGTCTCCAATTGAACTTTTTCTAGTGACTGATCACATCTACATTTTTAAGTTGGCCAAATTTAATTTCTGTGAATTAAATTGCCTCAATTCACAGAAATTCAGTTTGGCCAACTAAAAAATGTAGATGTGATCAGTCACTAGAACATTTTCAATTGGAGATTTGTTTGTTTTTTTACAGTATGTAGTCTTCCTGTAAAAAAAAAAAAAAAAAAAGATCGGCCATAATTGAGCATAAACTTTTTTAATATGCATTTTTAGAATGCACATTGTGGCATTTCCATCCAGCATTTGTATGCGATATCGCAAAATGTACATCAAATAGGTAAATGAAAACATAACTTGTGTTTATTAATTTATGCACCTTTCCATGAATTTCGACAAGCATCTTTGTTTCTTTTCTTATTTCAGTACTTAAATGTCCAGAACGACCTGGAGTTTTGTTTAATTCATAAGTGAGCTGTATGTCAGCGCTGTCAGCACACATGGCTTGATTGTGCAAGCAAACCAGCGCTCATTTAAAATGTTTGGTTATCCCAAGCAATGCTCCAACCAACTTATGCAAAAATAAATACGTAGCATTCATGACCGATATGTCAAAGCTGTCAACATGAACAAAATGTCAAGCTGTTTGGACAAAAAAATCCCTACAATACATTACATTCCAGCATCAATCAAATCGGAGTCAATTAACGTCTATCAAAACTGCAGCGTTCCACAATAGATGCCGAGGGGCTCCAAACTGGGAAACATCATTCCAGGGAAACGGTGTTAAACGAGTGGAAATGACTCTCCTATCAGCTCAGTTTCAAAGCTGCACTGATGTTAATAGTCAGTTTGAAGGCCCGCGCTGCAGTCGCACATACTGTAATTACAAAGGAACGCTGGTGGCAGATTTTAGCCTAAACAGATTTGCGTGCCTGCATCAAATACACAACAAAGAGAGTCATTTTACTTTGTGTGTGTAATTATATGTACAGGCTAGTGTTGTGTCGAAAAGACTTTAGAGACACAAAAAGAAACTGCACACAAAAGACACATAAAGGACTATTTTGTAACACTTTATTTACAGTGTCTTTGCTACACGTTACATGTAGTTACTATAGTAATTACTATATATTGTGCTTAGATACATGCACCTAACCCTAAATCACACCCTACCCCTATAGTATGTGCATGTAGTTAATTATTATTACGCAGTACTTACTCGAGGCCGATCCATTCATTTCAACAACGCAACAGTTAACAACAGCGATACTCCAATATGCACCCGTGAGGAAAATGCAACTCCCTCTGATGTAGGCATCTGAGAACAGCCCCAGACTCTAAATCCTCAAATCACATTTTAACCATTGAATAAATGTCTCTTCCTTTCTATCTGGTTATATATTGATCAGGATATATTCAACACCTCAAACTTGTTGCCATGCTCCTCAAACCATTTCTGAACCATTTGTGCTTTGTGGCAGAGCGCATTATCCTGCTGAAAGAGCCACAGACACCAAGGAATACCGTTTCCATGAAAGGGTGTACATGATCTGGAGCAGTGCTTAGGTAGGTGGTGTGTGTGTCAGAGTAACATCCACATGGATGGCAGGACCCAAGGTTTCCCAGCAGAACATTGCACAAAGCATCACACTCGTCTAGCCATCAAAATTTGGCCCTTGTCAATCTCGCTCAAATCCTTACGCTTGTCCATTTTTCCTGCTTCTATCACATCAACCTTTAGGACAAAAAGTTCAGTTGCCGCCTAATATATCCCGCCCACTAACAGGAGCCGTGGTGAAGAGATCATCAGTGTTATTCAGTTCACCGGTCATACTGTTATGCCTGATTGGTGTACGAGTTTATTCGTATGAATCTCTCCATCTTCATTGCTGATTTTTAAAGACAGACAATCTTCAGCTGAATTGACAATGGGATTTCCACAGGTTCATTTGGACGAATAAATAGATTAATATAAATCCAGAACTAATCAGACCCCATAATACAAATGTCAGTCAGACTGTATAAGCCACACGGGCTGGGCTAATCCATCCGCTTTATCCTCTTTACAGACTCGGAAACCTCTCGGCAGTGAATGGAACAGATATTGACCAGGATCTAGTGCTGTTGTTGGATCAACTCCTCCTGGCAAACTCTGATAGGTCATGTCAATGCTCCGCACATTGGTATTAAACACAGTCAGTTCCCCGCAGGCCACTCCATAATCACATCTGAACGTCCTGTGGAGGAGGCTCGAATCCTACAGCGGCTTCTGAAAAGGTGTCCTAGACGGATTTACATTCTAGACAAAACTGATATCTGAATGTCCATCTTATTGTCACTTTACTACGCGAGCAACCGACTGGAAACAGAAATATTATTTTGCACTGATGTTAATGCAAGATGGAGACTCAAAGAAAAGCAAACCGAACTTATTACATCCCAGACGCAGATATATGGGAAAATGAAATATATTTGGGTGAATGACAGCACAGGAAAATGGTGTTAATCAACTCAACATTCTTTTAAAATTGCTTAGTGAAAATGTCAATACTAAGGACTGTGTGAACTTGACATTCACATAAAATATGAATTTGAATGTGAGTGGGTTGGTGGGAGAAAGTGGTTTAGTGGTAGCTTGAAATTAAAGAAGAAGAAGAAGAAGAAGAAGAAGAAGAAGAAGAAGAAGAAGAAGAAGAAGAAGAAGAAGAAGAAGAAGAAGAAGCAAAGAAGTCACATTTTAAAAAGGAAGAAGGTCCATTTTATGCTTAGTAGATTTATTTCATGACAATTAGGGAAGTATGCAAATTAATGTTTGTCTGTGTATGTATGTTTTACTAATAAGGGTGTTTATTTGGAGAAAAAAAAGTGTAGTATACATTGTATATATTGAGGACATAACTAGTCAATAATAAAAGTAGAAGAAGAAAAAAACAATTATTTATTACAATATTCTTAAAATAATATTAAACATATTTAGCTTAATAAATGTTTAAATATAATAGAATAAAAAAATATATATGTGTGTAATAATTACTATTATATAAAATGTTATACTATTTAATAATATAAAATACAATAGTATAAATACTATTATATTAAATTAAATAGAAAAAAAATAACAATATTAAAATATTATGACAATTGATACATACATTAATATAAAATAATGTGGTAATTTATTTAGATTTTTACTTACTTGAGATTTATTTAAGATTAATTCTCCGAACAAGACTTATCTTATGCAGTTTTACTTGTATATCTTTTTCTTGGAAAACGAGAGGAACACAGATTGGGAAAAGTATTTTTTATTTTTTTTGCATTGCGTCGACAGACTTCAATCACACGAGCTCATCTGTTCATAAGAAGCTGTAAATAGAACGGGAGAACTGGAGCTGGTACATGTGAGAGAAGCACTTATGAACGTCAAATGCCTGAAGTTCAGTAAAGATCAGCTCCTAAATGTGCTCTGCTCTCTGCTAATGGTCAATAAAGTCTGTTCACGGAGAGAAGATGGCTGAAATTATGCATGACATCATCCTCTTCAATCGCCACCACTTAGTGAACAATGATGCTATCAGACATTTGGCTTCGCTGATATTTAGCTCATGACAGTGATGCATTCATTAGAAATAACCGCTGACATTCATGCATATCTTATTAATCTATTCAATGAAGTGCAACGTGATGTTTAAAATATAAAAGCTAAATATAACTCACACATGATTTCTACATCCATGTACACACCTACGCAGATTCATATAAGCCCACCAGGCAGTAAAATCATTGCCGTCGGCATCTACGCCATGCTCTCTGGGTCTCGGCTGACATTAGAGCTGCGGTGTGAAGCTCTTTTGAGTTGTGTCTGTTTGTTGGCAGATGCTAATGAGCTTCATAGAGGAGCTGTGACTGCAGGAGAGCTGTAGGATCAGATACAGCCAGAAGGCAGTGAACAAAACCAATAACGTACACCCTCGCTGTCTCGCACGCCCTTTGTCTCCGCACGCACATTTAGCAGACTCGATACACTCGTCGCTCGCTCTTTAACAGATGTCAAATTAATGTAGTGCTCTTAATTCATTAGGCAGTGTGACAGAGTGCCTCTCTTTGTGAGATGCACAAAAGCAAACAGAAATCACTGAATCGTACGTTTGTGTTAAAGACATGAATGATACAGTTTCTCAAACGGTGAGGAGTGATTTAAAGGAGTAGTTCACCCTATAATGAGAAGTGTTGTTCTAATGGCATATGCCATTCTTTTTGTGTGGACACTCATACATGTAATGGCAGAAAATAGTGATTAGCATCAAGCCTTAAAGAAAAAAGGTCCCTGTATTTTATTTTTATGGCACTCAGGAATTTTCAATGCAATGTATTGATAGAAAAAACACGAGATACATTTCTAGTTTCATATATATATATATATATAAACAGCTGTAACCAATGAGGGTTTTTACCACTGAAATGTGTACAATTGACCAATTTACTCATAGAGGCGCATTAAGATCTCTATATCTCTGGGATTGAACCATCAAGGGCCTTTAAAAGGAAGATACTAAAAGTAAAGTTTGTTAAAAAACAGAATCTAAAAGGATATTAAGACATCTTTATAACTTCTAGAGTTACATGCATGCAAACTCGAAATAGCAAATAAACACAAGAAGTGATTTTTGGCATTTTTGAACAGTCACAGTTGAGGAAACTAAGATTGCTAAACTCAACAGATTTCACGAATACATCTACCGATCTCGATGGAAAATATCATGATGCTGACATCTTTCTAAAGTCATTTTTACACTGATCAAATTTGGCTCCAAATCTCAGATGAAAATTGTCAATTTGACCCCCTCTCAACAAAAGTCAGTAAATATATACATGACATTCAATATTTTGGTTTTCATTACCATTTTTGCTTGTCTTTGTAAAATGTAATTTATTTCTGTGTTTCAAAGCTGAATTTTCAGCATCATTAACCCAGTCTTCCATGGTCCTTCAGAAATCATTCTGATATGATGATTTGCTGCTCAAGAAATATTTATGATTCTCATCATAAATGGTGGTCCAATTTTGTTTTGTGGAAAATGTGATACATTTCATTTTTCAGAATTATTTGATGAACAGAAAGAACAGCATTTAATCTTTTGCATTCATCCACATACTGAGAGATTGGCCTAGCATATGTTAAAGTACAGTATAAATAAGCCATTTCCTTTCCCACAAGATGATAATGTAATTGCATAGCAAAGGTCACGTCGTCAAACAAACCCTTGAGGAAGTGTTCTAAATACAAGCTTCATATATTCTACGTCCTTGCGACCCTGTCTCATTTGCCTTTATTAATACCCGCCTACACTTTGCTTTCACACATCCTGTTGAGCGACCGAGCGACTAGCTCGCACCGCATACAAGCCCCTAAGAGTCAAAGGTAATTTCAGCTCATTAAAACTCTCCCAAATTCATTAGCGGCGAGTGGAGAAACCAGCAACCCCAAGGGGAAGAATTGCCAGCGTCCAGTTAGCATGGTAATTCTGAAACACGCTTAATTCATCAGCGGGAACACAAGTCTTAAATTAAAGCTTGAAAGTAGAGGGCTTTTTCTTCATCAGCTAATTACAGTCAAAAGAGTGTGTGGAAAAAGAAAAATGGATTGTGGTCTTTGTTAACTCCAAGGTAACTTTAAGGCAGGACATATTCTATTATTATGAAGTTTTCAAAGGCACAACGTTAAAGCTGGGTTAAGGCTCTGATATACTCTCACTGAATTTCTTTGCCTTAAGGGGACGAAGTTGGAAATACCTTTATAGCAGTATACTGTTAGCAATCATCCATTGACACGAATATGTAAATATGTGCAAAATAAACACAACAAAAGTGCCAGCAGTGAGAAAACAGCAGTTAAGAAAGCATTTGATCATAGATATGGATATGTTTGCAACAGCAATTGCAATTCGGCACTCCAGCCAAGTAAAGCCACATCACATTTGTTTATAAACTGCTTTACGGGATTAAAGGTGAGGTCAACTAATGATGTCCGTGTGGTTTTTACATTCAAAAGCATTATAACTATAAGTAATAGGCTACACTGGTTTTGAGGCTCTCTCCAAAACGTTGGGTTTTGATGGGCGTGACGCACTGGAGACTTGGAAGTAAATGCCCATGGCTAGGATTGGATAAGGTTTGCATATTTAATGAGCTTCAGCTCCCCTGTCAATTCACATGAGGGAGAGGAAAGTTTGCTTTGAAAGCAGCAACCGGAATGATTTTCTCAATCACAGGGCTCGTAAACGTCTTTATCAAACAAACACAATGATTTATTTCTCATCCACCCACGATTGATTGGACTATTATTTTTTTATTACACATAGCCCGTACGATTGGTCGATATAAGCGTGAACCGCACACACACACACACACACACACACACACACACACAAAAACAGTATGGATATATTTGCACCAGCGCTGCAATTCGGCACTCCAGCCGAGTAAAGCCACGTCACATTTGTTTATAAACTGCGTTATGGGATTAAACATGAAAAACAGTGTCAAAGTTGCTTTTAAACGAGAATCACACGCAGCTCTCCAGGGTTTTTGATTTTATTCACAGATATAGAGGATATGAACTGGATAAGATTAAGATCAAATCAAATCTTTACATGAAGATATCGTATGACTTCAGAAGACTTGGACTGCAACGTAAGTTACTACTTTTATACTTTTTTGGGGCATTTTTATATATATATATATATATATATATATATATATATATATATATATATATATATATATATATATATATATATAAAGGCAAATAATTAAATGTGTCTTGGTCTGACGCATTGGGCAAACAACTGAAATCAATGAGTACACAGCGTGTCAAAATAGTGAAGCCTAAGGGCCGCTTTAGTGTGCTCTTTGTGACACAGAAGACACTTCACCATGCTTCAGATTTTGACACTTGTAGTGAGAATTGGTTGCAAATCAACACAACGGCTCAATAGTAGCTCGAAGGCGTTTGCCAGCCAGAAAAAAAGAAGAAAAAAAACCTTCTTTTGAACACTATAGTGCAGTGGGTCTCAACCCTGTCCAGGTGATGTATGTCTCCCTCATCAGGCACATCATGCAGAATTTTCTTACAAATATGATCATTTTGGGCTTCTGGCATGATTCTTGGAAATTTCCAATCTGGCAAAACGGAAGCAGGACTGTGAACCAAAGTGAACCAAAACCCAAAACAGGCGTGACAGTGAAATTACCTGTAAAGCCTATTTTACATTCATAATTGACACATTTCCAGTATTCAAAGCTAATAGGCTTATATACCAGGCTGGATTCATGATCTTAAAGTAGGGATGCTCATTTCGGTTAATTTTCCCATCCGACAATCGATGCTCATTTGTCGATTAATAACCGTTAACTGGTAAGATTATAATATTGGATTGGCATTACATAAACGAGTGTCTGTGACCTGTTAAAAATACTTTTTTCACATGCTTATTTTATTGTGCAAACAGCAGAACATACAGAACAGCTGAACAACAGAACCTAGATTCACAATAGAGCCCTGCTTTTATGCCCGAGCCCGACGGGACCCGACTTTTTTACTCCCCTAGGGCCGGGCTTCAGGCCAATTTTCACCTCATACCTAAACGTGGGCCGGGCTTCAGACCTTTGTTAGGCTTCTCCGTCGTTTTATATTTATTTTATTTACACGACTGTCAAGACATGACTCACACATTTAGAGTTCAGCAGCATGTTTCGTCAGATGCTAGAGTTATGGCCTTTTTAAAACAGGTTCCTTCATTCGTTTTCTCTGAGCAGGTATCTATCTGATTGCAAAATGACCAGGAGTAGGCCTAAATGCCTTCTGAGATTCTTTTAAAACTTATTTAATTCCGATTACTCAAACAAACCAATTCAGAAGGTGGTCTGAAATCATTTGAGTGTAAGTGTAAATCATTAAAAGCGTAAATGTATCTGGTTGTTTAAACCACAAATAAATTTTACTCCAGGCAAATGGTTAAAAAATAAACGAGTGTGAGAGCGTGTTGTGCTGTAGTCAAAGAGATATGATGGTGCTGCAACACGCATCGCCGCAAATGAGTAAAGCAAGCCAACACAAATGGCCGTAAATTAAACTTAAAGGTCCTGTTCTTCGCGATTCCATCTTTCAAACTTTAGTTAGTGTGAAATGTTGCTGTTAGATCATAAATAATACCTGTAAAATTATAAAGTTCAAAGTTCAATGCCAAGCGAGATATTTTATTTAACAGAAGTTCTACAGCGAATGGTCGGTTTGGACTACACCGCTGCACTTCCTGCTGTAATGACGTCACTAGAACCGTTTGTTGACTAACCCTCCGCCCAAAAGAACTCCCAAAATAGGGGGCGTGGTCTTGTTGCTCTCCTGCGTGGAGAAGAGCGCGCATTCAGCGCTTGCATCTCCCCGTTATGGTAAGAGACGGGACCTTTCCGGGCAAAGTGCGCTAAGCTGCTGTCCAATCACAACACGGGAAGCGCTGGCCCAATCAGAACTCGTTACGTGTTTCTGAAGGAGGGACTTCATAGAACAAGGAAATCATCAGGCCGTTTTTAGGACAGAGGAAACAGCGCTGTACAGATAAGTCAATTGTGTGAAAAATACTGTGTTTATATTACACACGAAACATGAACTCATGTTATATTGCACACTGTAAACATAATCAAAGCTTCAAAAACACGCGAAGAATGGGACCTTTAAAATAAGTCCTAAATGCTCGCACAATGATCTTCAGTAAAAAATAATAAACGATCTTACCAGTGCTTAGGTCACAGTCTCATATTGTGGTCTTTGAATTTGAAATGAGCTGCTGAATAAAATAATTTGTTGCTGTGAACACTGTTAAACCGCTGCAACAATGTAAGCCAAAAAGAAATAAACAAAAAAAAAACACGTGCTCCAGTTCGACTCGGGCCAAGATTTTTGATAAGCTGTCGGACAAAACCACACTACGAAAAGCATTAAACAAGGCTTCAGATGGCACTGATTTCCGGTGAATACAGAGACGCCTCTAGAGCGGCCAGCCTGGGGAAGCGTCTTTCATTGGCTCTCCTCCACCAGTCAGGAGTTTGTACTACTGCTGTATTGTAATACCGGATAGCTTATTTTGCACGTAACTTCGACACCCTTTCTGTCGAAATGGTCCCACACAGTATGCTTCTTTCTCATTGCTTCATTTTGCAAAATATGTCTGTGTCGGTACGTGTGGTTCGTTGCATGTGTCGACGCACTACGTGAGTAAAAAAACAAACACCTTTAAACCGTTTTACTGATCCAAATTCTTACTATCGGTTAACGGTTAACATAATCATCCCTATCTGAAAGACAAAATTTAAGCACGACTATAAAGAAATGTTTTCCCCTTGACATAACATGATGGACTCTGATTAAGAATTCATAATAATCCCAGGAACATGTATTACGAAGTGAATGGAGTCAAAGTCGGTTTTAACACTGACTTCCATGTATAATAGGAGACTACAGAAGAGTTTGTCTATAGAGACGTTTTGGCGGTCAAACACTACACGATCAATGATTCAGGGTCACATTAGCATCATACCCAATGGGCTCCTGCTCCTCCAGCAAAATTCTTATAGCACCAAAAACAACCATGCCACAAAAAGTTACAAGGCCGCTCTTGTAATTTTATCTCTATAATAATTCCTGTCAGCTTTTTACAAGGCCAGCCATTTAGGCGGCAGTTTTTTACCAAGTCCAGAGAAGCACCTGACAGTCCTGACCAGCACACTGATGGAGTGGAGAGAGCTGTCATTCTGCTGTAAAGATCCTGTCAGAGTCGCTCCGCCGCCCCCAGCGGGCCTTCTCCAACACGTCTGCTTCAATTAGCCGCTAGCTGTCAATCTCACCCGCTCCTTTGATTACAATGAAGTCTAAATTGCTCATCATTCAGGGAAAGCGACAAAATGATGGGGAAAGTTTTGTTAAAAGTGCTAAGATGTTCAGCTCTGTCTTCCTAAATGCTTCAGCTTGAGTTTACTGAGGTGAATTCTCAGATGTTTCTCATCTGGGAAGTTCTATATATATATATATATATATATATAATAGAAGAAATATACTAAATATTCACTTTAATTAGATATCAATATAAAATGCTCTTAATATTTGTATCAATATATGTTTAATTATATAAATGTATTTATTATATAAATAAAATATTAATATTGATAGTATTTTTAAATTAATTAAAAATATATAACTAAGATAGTGTCACGGTTCATGGATTCCCTGTCTCACTCTTGGGTGCGTGTTGAATGTAGGTGAGGGCGGAGCCTGGGATTGGCTCATCACGCACCTGTGGCTGATCACCTGCACCAGCTGCAACTCATCACCTTCACCCTATTTAGTCTCTGTTTCTCTCTTGTCTTTGTCAGAGCGTGTTTGGATGTTTCCCCTTGTGTCTCCGTGTTGGTTGTCGTTTCCCCCTTCCGTGAAACGCTGGATCCCTTCCCGGATTACCTCAACCGCGCTCCCGAGTCACTGCTGCTCACAGCCTGCCCGTGTCGCCAACAGAGTCTCTCTCACTGCTCCGTCTTATCCGGACTTCTTCTGTGTTCTGAGTTTTGGCTTCTGTGACACTTCTGTCAATAAACTAGTTACTTGCAATTGAATCCTGCCTCTGTGAATCCGTTACAGATAGTTATATTATTATAAAAAAGTTTTATAATATTTATAATTTTAATGTGTGTATGTATATGTATATATATATATATATATATAAAACGTATTCAATTTAAACACATTTATGTATTTAATAAGACAAAATTATTGCGTCATGGGTTTAAAAAAAATAAATATTAAAAGATCAATACTGAGAATATTAAAATATACAGATATTGAGTATTTTAAGACTTAAATGTATTGCATATCAATATAAAATGTTCATTATATATATATATATACACACACACACACACATTATAGAAATGTTTTGGTGTCTTTACTTATTGAAATACATTGAATTTAATTTGGTTTATGATTAAAATCAGACAATATCAACATGTGAGAAAGTTTTTTTTTAAACGTGTTTAGATAGTTTGAGCAGAAATCTCATATTTTCTCATCTGAGACTCTCAAGGTACCTTTGAAAAAATGGATTTAGATCATTTAGAACATTTAGCATGTAACAGACCTGCAACCCATTATCGGGTCGCGACCCGTCGCTTGAGAACTGCTGATGTAAAGACTGAATTTTCACAGTAACTCAATGCTGAAGAAACACATGACCATATAGAGTCATGCAAAAATGTGGAGGTCAAAACAAATGACAAGTCAAAGGAGCAGACTGTTTATATGCCCGCCAAACGGGATGTCAAGCGAAATGGGTTCTCACCTAGTTTATCAAGTTCAAATACACACATTCTCTCTCTCTCTCTCTCTCTCTCTCTAGCACACACATGAACACAGAGAAACCCGAGGGAATAGCGACAATAGAAAAAGCATTCCCACAGAAACCGAATTGAGGTTAGCAAGCAAACGACCTCATTCATCTTCTCTCCCGACAATGCTTGGATAACAATTTAAGGGTGCTGATACGATGCAAAACATTAGCTGAGGAGGCTGCGCAAAAGGCGAAATGTAAACACTACATCATAATTTTGACCCACCGTGACAGGTCAAAAACACCACGTTACTGCGGGAAATTTTACCATGCATCACACACGTTACTATTCTGTGCTAAGCGGAAGCGTTTCCTAAGCTTTTCCTGACAGGCTGCAATGTGCATCACCTTGGAATAAGGTGGACAAATCAACCATAAGGTTAAACGTTATTAAATAAAGACATGAGGGAAATGTATGTACAATTATTACGTTGGTGTGTGTAGATGCCAAGACGAAGGAGGATTCAAGACTTCCACAACACAAACAATCTTTATTTACAAACTGGAATCTCCAAAAAACATCTAACACTTTACCAAAACTAAGGAAACTAAGGAAACATCGATCAACATCTTTAACGGACTCTGTCGCTTAGTTACGTGCATCCCGTCACCGTTTATCTGCCCTGTCAATCATCGTCAGATTCGTCACAGTTCAAATCCTCCACATTCAGATTAATCTCCTACCGTATCGGAGAGAAATGTAGCCGCTCGTTGATCTGCCATTGTGTGGATCTTTAATGCAGAGACTCTCCTCATGTGTTTGCAGTTTAAATATAATGATGCATTTAAAAGTTAATGGCCAAACGTGTCATTACAAAAGTTCACAATGCTGCGGCAGGTGAAATATAATGTGGACAACACTGAATACATATATTTTTGTCAAATTAAATAGTGATAGTTGGTCACTCAAACCCCTTTATCTAAACTTCTCTACTTAACTGCCGGACTCGCACATCCGCCATGTTTGTAGTTTTTTAACACTTTTTATCAGCGTTTGTAGTTCTAATCGAATCCTCGTCCAACTCGCAGTGGGTTGTGGGCAATATCAGCCATTAGATTGCCCATCAATCCATACTTCGAATTCGGACCGGAAATAGTAAACCATCCGGGAATCTTTGGGATACTCTTTTTAACATACTACGATTTGGGACATACTAATTCTATTTTCGAATACTATTTAGGATGGATAGTATGCAAATTGGGACGCAGGGAGAGTGAAAACTAGGAACTTAAATACCAACACTAATGACAGACTAATGAGGGGGAACAGGTGACACAGATGACGAGACACAGCTGACAAAACTAAATACACGCTGGGACTGACTGTGGCGGGAAAACTAGAACAAAGGAACATGTGACAAAACTGAAACCAGGAAGAACATGAGGGAAACACAGGAGACGAAGACTGGACATGTGACAACAATACCATAAAACACCATTTAAAAAGTTAGTTTAGAAAATGTACAGCCAACATCTGTTGAAAATGTTGTTTTAATTATCAAATTACTTTTATTTATTTGTCCTTGTTTAAAGTTAATATCTGTGCACTAGCAATGCCAAAATAAATAAATAAAATAAAGTTTATTATAAACAGAATAAATAACGTTACTATTAAACTACTATAACTTTTTATAATGTTATTTATTTATTTTGTTTTACATCAAAGCTAATATGTTGTAGCAGCACAAAATAATATTCTATAAATAAAATAATAAATAAAATAAAATGTTTAATTCTATTGTATACGATTAAGTAATACAATAAAGTAATAAAACGTATACACATATTTATACACTCACCTAATGGATTATTAGGAACACCCATTCATTTTCTTTTTTATTAATGCAATTATCTAATCAGCCAATCACATGACAGTTGCTTCAATGCATTTAAGGGTGTGGTCCTGGTCAAGACAATCTGCTGAACTCTAAACTGAATGTCAGAATGGGTAAGAAAGGTGATTTAAGCTATTTTGAGCGTGGCATGGTTGTTGGTGCCAGACGGGCCAGTCTGAGTATTTCACAATCTGCTCAGTTACTGGGATTTTCACACACAACCATTTCTAGAGTTTACAAAGAATGTTGTGAAAAGGGGAAAACATCCAGTATGTGGCAGTCCTGTGGGAGAAAATGCCTTGTTGATGCTAGAGGTCAGAGGAGAATGGGCCGACTGATTCAAGCTGATAGAAGAGCAACTTTGACTGAAATAACCACTCGTTACAACCAAAGTACTTCTACAACAGCAGAAGACCCCACCGGGTACCACTCATCTCCACTACAAATTAAAATAAAATTAAAATAAGCTGATAACATAACTGTTTTATCCAGAATGACTGTACAGCCAAATCTAATTTTGTTGCAATATTATCCTGTTTGACACTGTGAAGCTGCTTTGACACAATCGTTATTGTAAAAGCGCTATATAAATACAGTTGATTGATTGACAAATAGGAAAAAGAGGCTACAATTTGTACAATCTCACCAAAATTGGACAGTTGAAGACTGGAAAAATGTTGCCTGGTCTAATGAGTCTCGAATTCTGTTGAGACATTCAGATGGTAGAGTCAGAATTTGGCAGCACCAAAGCAAAGCAAAGCAAAGCAACGAAAAAAACAGTCCAGTCTGCCACTGGTCACACAAAGAGATGGCTATGAAGAGTTGCCTCAGGTAACCTTGACTTTAGAGATTAAAAAGCTTAGTCATGTTCAGCAAAGTTGTCATCTTTTGAGACGCTGAAAGAGAGACACCAGGAACACAAAGTTTATTTAGTTTTTTTTTTACAGGGACAATGCAGTCCGACATAGTTACAATACAAGTACTGCAACTCATGTGCAGCATATAGAGTTTATATCTAGTGCTAATTCTCAACTCCTGTCCCTGATTGAGCTTTTCTAAATGCATTCTAAAACATATCTATCCCTGAGGTTCTATCCTTGACCTCACTTTTCACTCTTTTCTGAACACAGAAGAGGAAAGCAGCTTGCACGTCCCATTACCTCTCAGCATGCCTGAGTCACGGGATAAGTGGCTTTGTCTTCGCTTTGCTGTGAGACCTTCTGTCTGGACTCTTAGGTTCGGGATAAATAGTGTATGATTTGTCTGGAAGATCCATCAAAAACAGCCTTACTTCCTAAATACAGATGCTCAACTTGATCTCATTCAAGTATTCATGCGTAAAACATATCTTTACGAATCATTTGAGGTTTACAGAAAACTTAATTCAACAGAGATTAAAGTTCATTCACTATTTGAAGTCTATTTGCAATTATATTTGGTTTACGTGTACTGTATATAAATTGCATGGTGAAAAAATAAACCTTTTAAGATATGACACGTACTGTGTAATATAGTATGCACATTTTTTGTTTAATTTACAAAACAAATAATTATCTGAAATTAAATGAACTGATACATTTCATCTCTAATATTGTATGAAACGATTCTGAGTATATATAAAAGTGTTATTCATGTTTTATCATACTATCAAACTTCATTTTATAAATCGTATTGTTTAATTTATTTGTACTTTTTAAATTAAATGTGTATTTTCTAAACAAAACAAAACAAGAACCCAAAATTAAAAACAAAAAACAATAAACAAACAAAACCCACAAAACAAAATAAACAAAAACACAAAACTAAACTAAAAGCTAAAAACAAAACAAACAAACAAAACAACTTAAAACTAAACCAACACTAAAGACAAGAAACAAACAAATAAACAAACTAAAAACAAAAACAAAATGGCTATAAATAACCACTTTACTTGTTTTATTCAAAGCTCTGGTTTTATTCAATTATTTTAGGTCATCACTTATAATTGTAATAAAATATAAAAATATGAACAATAATTATAAATATTATAATTAAATATATAATAAATTACATATTATTTGCGTCCGCATACAAAAAACAAACAAACAAAAAACAATAAATATAAAATAAAACAACCCTTCCTCTTAAACTGGATTTTTTTCTAGAGTTTTACTTTTTGCATTAAACCTTTTGAAATGGTTGAGGGATATCCACCGTTTGAGGGGAAATAAAGGGGAAAAGGAATGAGGTGATGTCTGTGCCAGACAGTGCCAGACAGACAGACGGCTAAATTTAGCTCTGCTGTCAACGTTATCATGCTAAAAACAACTCATTTTAGAAGACTGAGCAGCTTAAAAACAACCTATATGATTCTCAAGATTCACATGCATGCCTGAGCGTAAATGTTTCCGGGATATTTAAAGAAATTCCATTTCCTTACATGGGTTTCATACAGAGACGCACACAAATGAACAAACGCCCTGAGCGGGTGGAAACGAGAGCTTGTTCAATTGAGCACAAACTGCCAAGTGTTGATAAACATCCTGGATATTGCCCCTGTTGTGGTTTGAAACATAATTGGAGTAGAAATAAATAAATAAATAAAAAAGTGATCTTGTCATGAGCTTAGGAACACATGCCTCTGTTGTACTTATGAAGAATGATGAATTCAATTAGGTTTTAGGGTCTCCAATGCATTGGGGGAAGATGAAAAAAAAAGCTCACAACCTTGGGATTTCTGTCAACTATTCCTGCTCACAACACTGCTGGAGATGCATCTTTCCATGCGAGTGCTCTTCCCATTGGGTTTGTGCCAAAAGTTTTCAGCCCTTACTATTACGCTTCTTCACTGGTGCAGAATATCAAAGCTGCATTAGTTTTGTTTCTCTTAAATTACTATATTCTAACGGTCCATTTAACTAAGCAAAGTTTAAGAAGAGCGATATGAAATACAATTATGCCCCAGTGATATATCAGTAGTGTGGGTTTCTCTGGTGTACGCTGGCATGGCACGGACCTAATGGGGCTTGAGGAATCGTTTCTGGAAGCCCTATATAATTAGTTCCTATCCTGACAGCATATAATGCTCCTGGTAAAATGGTCTCCCATGTATTTCACAAATGGTTCAAAAGCGGAGAAATGTACTGCCTGGCCTTGCAAAGCAGGAAAACACGGACAGCTCGTTCCAGCAGAGCTGGTATTTTGAAACATTAATGTGTGTGGAGCACTAAAGCTCCAGATGCTTTGGCTATGTGTGGCATGGCCACTTAAAATTTTATCAGCAGCTCAATCTCATCTAAACCTCTGTCACATGTTTGTACTGTATGTTTTCTTCATGATTTCTTATGCACCTAGGTCATATACAGTAAAATAACCTAAACACTTTAATGTAAATGCAACTTTAGATAAATTAATTTTCATATACAGTGTCATTTAGCGTTGGGTGTAATTATTTAATAAATGTCATTGAATTACTTAAGTAAGGGATTACTCTTAATTCTTATGTAATTTATCTGATGTAATACTAGACTAGAGTATAGATCAGTTCTACTGTATATAAAACTGACATCAAAATTTAACATCTACTGTTAAAATGCATATTTTGAATACATGTAACCTTCTCCCTTTAAAAGGTGTGGTGGATTATAATTTCACCTTTTTAACTAGTTAGTGTGTAATGTTTCTGTTTGATCATAAACAACATCTGACTGCATATATATATATATATATATATATATATATATATATATATATATATATATATATAATTTGTTTTACAGAAATCGCTTTTTAAGGACTATAACAAAAGGCTGGTAGGGACTACATAAGCTTCTTCATGGGTTGGTGACGTCACTAACCCTAAAATTTACATACACCCCGCCCCTGGACCACACAACAAAGAGGGTTAGTCCATGTTGAGCAGAGGAAGAATTATAGTAGAGCACATTTGGGAGTCGCTCAAGCTGTCGCATCCATCTTTCACATTTATTGCAATACAGTACGAACACAAATGCAATAGCATGTCATAAAAGCAAGATGACAACATAAGTTATAACCGTATTAAACTAAACTACACATGTTCTCTCTTCATGCAGCAGATCTTCTCTGGCTGATCTTACAACAGTTCCCACATGAGCGATTTATAGATTATCATGACAGAATATGCTAATCGATGACTTGAAGATAGTTAACTCATAAATTCATCAACTATCAATTCAGAAATGTTCTGTCTCTACATGTCGTCACTTCTTCTTCTTGATTCTCTCCATCATTGTCCGACTTTGGTTTGAACATAAAAGACTGAACAGTTTCTGTCATTTTTAGTGCGTGACTGCGTGAGGTAATCTCATCTGCTTCAACATGAGCTCCTGAAGCTCCGCCCTCTCCAAGAAAGGGGGAAAGAGGAAAAACTCATTTGAATTTAATGGGACACAAAAATGCTGCGTTTTTGCTCACCCTCAAAAAGGCAAAATTTTAACAGACTAAAAATGATCTGTGGGCTATTTTGAGCTGAAACTTCATTTTCACTCAGGGGACATCAGAGATTTATTTACATCTTGTAAAAAAGGGGCATCAAAGGACCTCTTTATATTGGTAAGTATATGCAATTTTATAGTTTTATTAATAGTTTTATTATCTCGTGTCTATCCTTGCATTATTCAACAGTTTGAGGTTGGTATGGGATTTAGAATGCAGTTAGTGAAAAAAATGCAATACTTTTTAGCGAGAGTATTTTGGACAGTAATTTAATTACTGTAGATGTATTTGTAGCTAGAGCCACTGCAGATATTAATGATGGAGAAACACAATGATTGCAAAACCAGTTATAGTGTAAATAAAATCCAGGCTAGACTAATATATGTACTTTGTACTCTGTATGGCTCAACTGAATTATCATCACAACTCCACAATTATGAAATACTGTGTAAGTGGGGGAAAAGGCATTGTTTATGCAAATGTGTCAACTCCATTAAAAGCATATTTAATTAAACATATGCATTAGAAATGCAACAAAATAATTTAATATGCTATGAACATCATCAAATGATTTACATTTCTCTGAAGCAAAAAAACTAAACTAAAATAAGTTTAATTTTCATATTAAAAACAGTGATGAAAGACAATCTCAAGGTCTCTCCATCACAATGTCGGCATCACAGTGTATTTGTCCCTATAGTGAAGTATATCTGAGTGAAACGGCTTCTGGAACAAGCAAAAATGTAGGGCGGGGCTTGATTTTGACCAGTGGAAACTTGTGGTCCACTATTGGTGGATCTCCTGTGAGTGACAGGTGGCCCCGCCCCTCTTCATCAGGGAAGAGAAGAGATGCTGCAAGAGGGAGGGGAAGCTATTCTGATTCAAGATTACGAAGCACGTGAATAAAATAAAACATAAAAATGTGCACAGATAAATCATTATAATAAATACTGCAATATTAAAAATTGTTCATTTAGATTTCATAATGACACGTTTAGCGAATTCTCCTCTGAATGCTTCATGCTGGAAATTGTGTGCTCTGAAATAACGGCAAAAGAAAAAAATAAATCATAACCAGTACTTTTTCATCCAGAGTAAGTGAGCAGGGAGGACTTCAGCTGAGCAAACTCAATATCCAGCAGAAGAGGGACTCGGATACAAAGCGAATTGTGGGAGCGAGGTTATCTCGGCATCCTTGACACACCGGTGCGAGGACGCTGAGGAAATAAATAAATGAAAAGAGATGAAATAAAATTGCCGTGGATCTCATATAGCCTTTCCTAGTCTGTCCGCGGGGACGTTCGGCCACCTCTTCCCAATGTCCATCTAAAAAGAGGGAGGAGGAAAAAAACAAAACGTTGCGAGGCCCGAGTTTCCAATCAGTCATCTGCACTGACATGATGAAATTACCCAGATCGTGGCAGCCTGATGATGGAGGTCAGAGCGCCGTCCTCTGAGAATCACCCCCTCCTCTCGCTGACAGTCACTTCAGCGGACACCGGCCCATCACAACAATGCTAACTTATTCATGCTGGCTTCCAGGAACTACATGTGTGGTTTCAGATTGCAGGATTGAAGAGGAAATCTTCCTGTCACAGCGTCACGGCCACACGGGACCGCAAATGGAGCGATGCGCCGTCAAACACATGGTTTTTTTGGGATTACACTATGCTCTGATCGATGCATTGACATTCAATCACAACTATATGCTGACGGATATGAATGAATTATTGAAATAAAGGGGGCTGTATGCTGTGCACCAAATATGTGCATCTGACATTTCAATTGACTTGCTTACTGTATCCGAATGTGTCTATGATATAATTAACCGTGTATCATTTCTGGCTCTGATTTTTTGCACACAATCTATTTCATGCCAGTCATCTGAGAGATAATTAAGTAAAAAGACAAGTAAAATCTCTTTTATATAAATGTTACGTATCTTGCTGTGAAATCTTGACTAATCTGTATAAAGTAAACAACTTTTACATTGTTAGCAATATTTCAAGGCAAACACCTACTGGACTGAAGCAAGCACATTTTTATTGTTTTAATCAAATATGATTATCAGGTTTTCGAGGAATTTTTTTGTTATTCATCTCTCAATCAACATTGCATTATATGTTTTAAAATGCCGTCAATGACGCTGCTGTGTAGGCTAATTTTGTCATGTGACGCCACATTTATTTACACCCTCAAAAAGGATTTCTTAACACACCTGTGTGTCTAGTTAAGGACAACTCAAGTTGTGTTAGTTTTTACTCATCCAGTGTGTTATTCTTCTTAACACAGACAGTGTGTTATAATATTTAACACATTAATGTGTCACACCGCCTCTACTTTAGGGAAATCACCAGTAAGCAGGAGGGGACGCTAACTGTGGAAATGCACTTTGACTGTCCAATTATTTCACAAACAACAAAGAGAGACTTTTTTATAGTTTCTAATAACAAATAAATACAAATATGATACTATACATGTGAGCATTCAAGTCGTCCACCGGTGAAAAAGAGGTGCTAATTTGCTTAACAACTTGTTGAGTGAGGAAGGCAGCAATGCGACTGGATGACAATCGTATTGTTACACAACATAAAATGTAAAAATGTTCGGAACAAAAAGTGTTTCCAAACTAGTTTTTCACAACATTTGAAGTATCAACATACGCTAAAGTTAGACAGAAAAAGATTGTGTCTATAATTGGCATTTCCATCAGCTTTTGAGGATGAAATCCTAAACCTGCATCTTTTGGTATTTCGTCTGGCCCAATCAGACATCAGTGGGCGGAGTTAGTGTAAATAGCCTCTGCCAACAAGGCCGCTTATTTGCACTTAGGCACGGCATAATACTGAGGGTCTTTTCCATATACTCATACTACATGAGCCATAAAAGCCTGATGTATCAAATATGGCACTCAGCATAAAAACGCATATAGGCAAACTTTCTTTTCTAAGTTCAATAAATTGCATCATTCAAATGCAAGGGTTACCTAATTAGAAATGTACTGAACTTAAAAGCCCTCATGCACGAGTCCTCAAGTCTCTCAGCTCAAATGCACCAACATCCACACGGCAGAAGGAAAACAACTACAGTATTCTGGGTCACAATAACACAGACAAATAAACCCAAATGTTCTGAAGCTGACTGAATGAGTGTGAAGCACCATTGCTGCTTCTGACTCTGGGTAATTGGACACATTATAACATTAAATATAATAAAAACCCTGAACACCAAGACACTATGTGCTGAAAATTGGTATACTTTATAGTAACATCCCATGCTATATTTTAAAACAGAGTTCTAGAAATCTGAATAGAGATGTACTGTGGTAATTAGTAGCGCTTGATTGGTTGAACACCTTGCAATTATAAGTCGTATTATAGGCACTCTCAACACTTTGAATTCACTTTTCTTTTTGCGCTTTAATTTAAAGTTTCGTTTCAATTATTTTCACTCTTCTTAGTAAATACTGTGAAACTCGCCAACATTCACAATAATAGCAAAGTTATCAGATCAAGCTGGACATTAGTGGGGGTTTGGCAGTCAAAAATCCACTTGCATTTGCTCCAGAAAGTGCAATGTCTATCAGATTCCATAACGGATTGAATGTTTATAGGCTTAGTTAAAAATACAGGCGGAAGGTTTCCCATGCAAGCGCTCCTACACTGCAGTCATAATGGGCATTTGACAGGGTTTGCCAGAGAGCATCTGTATCTCGCTCTGCTATTTTTTGCCTCTTCCTGTATGTCTCAATCTGTAAATTGATTTCTCTGTAAATCATCTGCTTCAGACACAATTTGATCCCAGATTACTTAGAAATGCCCATAATATCTCCTCAGCCCTCAAATGCATGGGAAGGCAAGAGCTTTCAGTAAAGTATGCACACATAATTGCATTTCTCACATTATCTACTGATTTTTTGAGGTTTGGCTATAGAAAACCATCACTATTGCTATTGCTCGTCGGCCTGAGCACGTTTACACACTAACAGTTCGTCGTTTTCTGTCACTTTGCATGCACGCCACGTAACTGATTGTCTGGTAGATGGTAAAAAAAATCCATAAAATTACATTTAAAACAAACAGTTCAACATATAATCGTGTCAGCAACTTTTGGAGAGGCATGACACCCTCACAATCTCATCTGAAAATCTAGTGGACTGCTGATGGAAAGGAAGGAAACACTTCTGAGATCTGAGGTGTGTAACAGGAATCCAGCGCTCGGGGTGCGAGTTGCCCTTTACACTGATCCAAGACTCCCCTCCGCCAGTCAGGAAACCCATTTTAGCTTCAGAAGGCTTCATCTCTTGGAGCTTTAGTTGGGAAGAGGAACCTTATACACTGGAGACAAACACTTGAGAGTCTGGGACATGTCAGATGTATACATTTACCCAGCCTCACATTCAAGAGTAGGTTTAAGATTTTTCTGTCTGTCAAAGTCAATGTTGGGGAAGTTACTTCAAAAGAAACGCATTATCATATTGTGCTACTCCATTACTTTTAAGTAAAATGAAAATCGAATATTTAAATAAAATAAAATAAAAACTTTAATAGGATAGTTTTGTGTTATTCAGTTACTTTTTATGCAAAATAATAATACATTAAAATAAAACTTTAATAGGAGAGTTTTGAAAAGCATTTTTTGGGCATAGAATTAGAATTGGGAATAGTTGTAACTCTTGGACACCCACTGGGTTTGACATTTCACGAGTTTTAATGCCAGTACAAGTTCCCTAAAAGCAGCTCCTCTACACTAGCGAGTGATGTAGAAACCTGCACCTGTGAAAAAATGTGTTACTTGTTAGGGAGTAGTGCAATATGGTAATGCATTACTTTTAAAAGTAACTTTGCCCAACACTGACTTTGACAAACATATCTTAAACCTACTCTTGAATCCAATGTGAGTAAATGCATACATATGACCTATTTGAACAAATAAGTATAAAATAAGTTTTAAAAAATCTGATTATGTAACTTGTGTTGCTTGCAATGTTACCCCCAACAGTGGTCAAAATATGGTCCATATCATTATTTGAAATCTTCTAAGCCAAATTATTTGGCACTCACTCTATAGGGACTTATGGATTAGTTTAGTGAACAGTCGCTGTAACCGTTATATTTCTCAGAGTAAATCAAAACCACTGCAAGAATCACGAGGCACAACTAAATCTATTTATTTTTTCTTGTGTTGTTTCCTGTGCTTGAAATGATGTTTGGAATGGTCAAAAAGGCAAAATAGTTGCACAACTGCCTATGTAATTGGATTTGGACATCCCAAAGCAAGAACCTTTTGCTTGGCGCCTTTATAAATCCGTCTTTTCGGTTGGTTTTGGGTAAGAACTACAAAATAAGTTTGAAGTGGATTAGTCATATACAAAAATCCTGAGGGACAAAGCCTCTTTGAATAGACTGTAAAGTTTGGTGTGGATGAGATCATAAAATCATTCCACTTATGACTAGCAAGTAATATATAATAATAATAATAATAATAATAATAATAATAAAAAATAAAATTAAAATAAAGTTTAAATAAATTATGTAAAATGCAATCAAATAAAAAGAAAAACCTACAACTTTGTGAGTACAATGAATAAATAGACACTAAAAATAAAATAAAATAAAATAAAATAAAATAAAATAAAATAAAATAAAATAAAATAAAATAAAATAAAATAAAATAAAATAAAATAAAATAAAATAAAATACAGAATTCTGCTTTTACTTGAAAAGGAAGGTTTTAAAAAGCACTTTTGGGCATAACATTTGTATTGGGAATAGTTGCAACCCTTGAACACCCACTGGCCTTGACATTGTATGAGTTTTAATGCCAGTGCAAGTTCCACTAAGGCAGTTCCTCCAAACTTCAGCCATACGAAATTAAAAATTGAGTGATGTTGAGACCTGTACTTTGTGAAAAATTTCCTTCCTCCCTTAAGCTGTCCTGCTGTGAAAAGAGCACAAGATTTGTCGAGTCTGTGGGGGTGACCAGAATCAGAGAAAGAGGCTTTTCGCTCTGATGTAATCAATCCTTTGTGGCTTTTTTCCCCCCAGTAACATCTGTGATTCACTGGCTCTCCCACACTGAGCAAAGTGCCCGCATTTGTCTAATCCTAAAGAGTTACTCATCGAGCTATGCTTAAAAACAGGTCAGGATGAGGCAAAGTGGTGGCTTGCGGAAGATTGAACCTGACTAATGTATCAAAAGAGGAGTAATGCGGCCTAATGGACGGTGTTTCAAGAGAGATGAATGTTTCGCATCTGCGTCATTCATGGAAGCCATGCCAAACAATGTGCCAATGTGTTGGGGAAGCTGCTTGAACGTGTTTACCAAGCTACAAGTAGTTTAAAGGTGTCATGAACTGGCTTTTTAATTTTTTTATACTGTTGTCTGAGGTGATCTTATGATGCATGACGCATGGTTTTTACATTCAAAAACATCATAATGAATATGTAATAAGCTGTTTTCTACACTGGTTTTGAGGCTGAATGAAGCTTATGTGGTATGCTTATTGCTTAGAAGTTGGATCTGGTTTAGTGTCATGTCAGGCTATAGTCCGTGGGCGGGGCTACAGAATCAGGCAGGGTTTCACCACACGTTGATTTCTCAGTTCAAGACCCCTTTAAATACAGTCAAGCTACCCTTTTACATGCTACCAATGAACCTTACATAAAATAAAGCGATGTGAAAGGAAAGATGTTTTTTGAACGTACTGCCATGTACAAGAATTTATCTAGGGGATTATCTCAATACAGTTTTAACAATTTAATAAAATACATTACACAACAGAAAAAATATGCATTACCATTCAAAAGTCTGGGGTATTTTTTTTAAATAAAAAATAAAAATTCTACTTCTATAGCATGGATGCAATTTATCAAAAGTGAGAGAAAATATGTTTATGATGCCAATATTTCAGTTTTGATCACAATATATACATTTTAACATAGTCACATAGAAAACAGTGATTTTTAATTATAATACTACTTCACAATATTACTGTTTTTACGGAGACATTAAAAAACATTCGAAAATCTTTCCGACCTGATTTGAATGCCGAATTGTTTAGTTGCACTGGCCACTGTAGAAACAGCTACAGATAATTATTAAGTGCTACACATAATGTGTTTAAAAGACAGAATTAAAGAAAAACAACAACAACAACCTGCCGTTTAAATTCAGACTTAATCCTTCAGCCTTTCAAAGGCCTTAACAGCATCAGGATTTTTCCATAATGCATCAAAGAACACATACGAAGCCGAGGCTATAATCAAAAAGTGGGAGTTAAAGAATTTCTAAATAGGGTCCTATAAATAGCAAAGGAATGGAAAAAAAAAAAAAAACAGGGCATGGAAAATGGATGAAGGATCAAATCCCTATAGGAGGAGGCTAGAGCGCCGGAAGATAAAGGACGAATGTTGCTTCACAGCCTGGCAGAGTGGGCAGCTGTACGGAGAGCAGCCCTCCAGCCAACAATTCACATTTATGAGCAGCCACGACCACAAAAAACAGCAAACGTGGGAGATCCTGCCAAGATCCTGGAACCTACCAGTGCAACTGGAAAAATCTCAAATGAGATTAATTAAAGCAAAACCGATTCGCTACAATGAATCAGACTCCTCAGTGCTGCAGAACTGATTCTATGTCACCTGGATTATGTCATCAGATTAATAAATACAAATAAATAAAAGAAGTACTTGAAATTATGTTTTGAGTTTTAAAATGGTTATAATCAGAATAAATTTACTTTTTATGGATTACGTTATTTAAAGTGGCAGTAAAAATGCATTTTCCCAAAATAGTCTTTATAATTTTTAAGAATCATTAATTCACATACGACCAGTGCTTTGAGTAACTGATTACATGTAATCTAGATAACGTAATCTGATTCCAAACATGATGTACTTAGATTGCATTATGTTTTTAAAATGCCTATAATCAGATTACTTATGTATAGATTACATATATACAATTGCTCAAAATTGAATGATTTTCCCTAATAATTAGTATTTTCCATTTCTGATTCACATACGACCAGGGCTGCGTTTCCCAACAGCATCGTAAGCCTACGGTGATCGTAAAACCGATCGTACGAGTGATCTTAATATTAAGGTCTGTTTCCCAAAAGCATCGTAACTTCAGTAGCACTTGAAAATGATCATAGATCTACGAGTGCTCTGGAGTAATCGTAAAGCTCGAAGTGTATCGTAAGAAGAGAGAGTTATGAGGTCACCTACAGGACAACCGGCAGCTTACACCTTTAAAGGGTTAGTTCACCCAAAAAGGAAAATTATTTCATTAATTACTTACCCTCATGACGTTGGACACCTGTAACACCTTCGTTCATCTTCAGAACACAAATGAAGATATTTTTGTTGAAAGCTGATGGCTGAGAAAGGCTTCAGAAAGGCCTCCATTGGCATTCAGTACATTTCAACTGACCCACTCACAAGACCCATAAAGGCACTAAAGACTTCGTTACAAAGTCCATCTCACTACAGGGGCTTTTCAGTTATTTTACAATGCGACGAAAATAGTTATTGTGCGGCTAAAAAAAAAAAAACGATATAATCCACCAAATTATTGACGTGAACTCGACGCATGCGCGAGAATATGACGCAGCTCCGCCGTTCGAATCATAGCCAATACATGACCCGGAAGAGGAGGAGCGCCGCTATCGCGTGAGTTCACGTCCGAGACCTACACGGAAGACAATATCTTGGCAGATAAAGTCAGTATTTTGATTGTTTTTGCGCACAAAAACTGTTCTCGCCGCTTGGTACAATTATTGTAGAGCCGCTGTAGTGAGATGGACTTTGTAACGAAGTCTTTAGTGCCTTTATGGGTCTTGTGATTGGGTCAGTGGAAATGTACTGAATGCCAATGGAGGCCTTTCTGAAGCCTTTCTCAGCTTTCAACAAAAATATCTTCATTTGTGTTCTGAAGATGAACGAAAGTGTTACAGGTGTCCAACGACATGAGGGTGAGTAATTAATGAAATCATTTTCATTTTTGGGTGAACTAACCCTTTAACTTTATTCAAGTGCATTGTGATAATACTATAAGGTTTTTGTTGTTGTTGTTGTTGTTGTTGTTGTTGTTGTTGTTGTTGTTTTATGAGGACAGGTAACAAAACAAAAATACACATCTGAATTAAATGACAGAAAAAAAAGAAAAAAAAGAATAAAATAAGTAATGTAGAAAATATACTTCAAAAACTGGGAAAAATAGAGATAAACTTATATGACTTGCTGACGTGCACGAAGACCAGCCATGTATTGGACATTCCTCTGCAGTGCCCTCTTCCTTTTTGTCAGGCTTACAAAATCCTGCCATTTCTTGCAGGCCTCTTTACCCGATCTTTTAACTAATAATTAAACTTTTAACTTTTAATTTGGTAGCAATGTCCTCCCAGATGTTTTGTTCCTCTTTGTTTGTACAATGCCCTTTAAATCTGTTGAAAATAATATCTTTTCCCGCTCCACCTCCTCTAGAAGGATATTGATTTCGTCTTTTTCTTTTTTTTGTTCTTTTTTTTTTTTTGTTCAGCCATTTTGTCATTGCCTCAGCCTGTAGGTAGTTGCTTATTTGCCTATAACATATATAAAAGTTGCTTATAATTATTAGGTGAACCGTTCAGAGGAATCGATTCCATATAAGGTTAAATTTCAGCACTTCGCAAATGGACAGCGACTCTTAAGTAGCACTTAGAGCGCATTCTCATTAAGTACATTTTCTGGAAATGCAGGTGGAATTGCCGCGAGTGATCATAACTTCGCTCGTAGAACACGCTCTTTATAGCTAAGATACACCGTTATTGGGAAACCCGGCCCAGTGCTTTGAGTAACTGATTGTAATCTAGATTACATAATCTGATACCAAAAATGATGTACTTGTATGCTTATAATAAACCTATAATCAGGTTAGATACTTTTGAATAGAGTACATGATTACATTCACATAATGGTTGCGGTACACTCAAAAAATGAGTTTATTTAAATAAAATAAGATGAAACAACACAAATATTTTTTTTTTTTTTACTTAAGTGTCATTTTACTAGGTTATCTGAAATAAAATGTGTAAAATGTTAAGTTAACCTAAACCATTTGTGTTGAGACAACATAAATCATTAATGTTGTGCTGACTGAACTGGGCAGTTTATTTCTATTTCCCAGCATGCTTTGCATAGGGATGCCTCAGGAGAGTAAATGTTGAAATGAAGTGCTGTTTAATGTGTTTTTTAGTGAAGAGAAAGGCCTGTTAACGTTTGATGTTATATTTGACATTTAAAAGTTGTGTTATGTTGTGTTGATTTTTTTGAGGTTCCCATTATGGTGAAGTGTAGATCTTGTGGTTAAGCTGTGCTGTTCTCAATGAGCTGAAACTGCTAATGACAGTGACGAGAAATGCTTTACTTCATCATTACTTGCATGTTACTATTAGCAATTGATCAAGTGTTGTTGACTAATAGTTTTTATAGAAATAAAGAAAAATAATTCATGTGACGCAGTTTCCATAGAATAAATATGGCCATCAGTCCTATCCCTCTCTATCCTACTTTATCTAGTTGGAATGACATGATTTTTTTTGTAGTTTTGATTAAAAAATGTAAGTTAATGCAGTAAGATTACAACAAATTTGTGAAGTTGAGCAGACACTATTAAATTAAGCTGTGCCCAACCATAGTAAATAAGTTGAATCAACCTTAATAAATTAAGTTGACCCAACGTAAGTACATTAAATTTAAATAACAGAATTGCATAATGCTGAAATAAAGCAAGTTAATCATGTGGAAATACTTTCCATGATATATATTTTTTTTCATTCAAAGAGTAATTTTCATCATTAATATGTGTAATAGATCATAAATAGATAATCATTAATTGAGTTTCCATAATTAGTCTTTACAAATTGCTAATTTACATATGAGCAGTTTTCTGAGTAACTGGTTAAATGTAATCTGATTACAAAAAAAATGATATACTTTAAATAGAGATGCCTTTAGAATACAGTTGCTTTTTTATATATTACATGCAATTACATGTTATTTACATAATGGCGGCTGTAAATTGCTCATAATTTATTGATTTTCCCTAATTAGTCTTTTACACCTTTAAAGATTTGCATAAGACCAGTGCTATATAGTAACTGATTACATGTAATCCAGATCACATGATCCGATACATTTGGAAAGTTATGCCAATTTTATAGTCTTTCTTTATTTTGGAATGTCATTCATTTCAAGTCAATAATTTAACACATTTGCATGTTCACAATTTCATGATGCAAGTTAACAGTCACATGGTCACACCTTTTTGTGTTTTAGTTTTTAGTTTATTTGAGAAAAGCCCAGTTTGGCAAACCCTGACACAATATAATTTTTAATGTAGTTCATGATGCCGATGACAAAAATGGAATACAATTTCTTTCACTTTGTATTTTGTTTATATCAAAAAGATGCAAGATTCCTATTAATAACATTGTGATTAATGAGTTAAGTCAAAAGTATCTATAAGTAATCCAATCCAAAAGTAGTCCAACTACATTACCTAAAACATGTATTGATTACGTTACTAATTACATTTTGAAACAATTGTCTAAATAATCTACCCATCACTGACGGACATGAAAAAAAAAAAAAAAAACAGATTAAAATCTGCAGTTCACATCAATTTCTGTCTGACTGTACTCTTTGAGGGAGCAGATGGACTTGACTAACTTCACTTCACAGCCAACAGAGTACAAAAAGAGATCCATTCATCAAGCGGCGGTTCGGCTTTTAGGAAAAGAGATACTGCGGACAGATCGATATTTATCCAGCCGAGCTGAAGGTGTTTCTGGGGATTAGCTGCCAAATCTGCGGTGCCTATCAGAGTGATAAATAAAGTTGTGTGTGTATATGCGTGTGTTTGTGTGTGTGTTTAAGCGTGTAGGTCTCTGTCAGATACACCTGCCCTCGGAGATAAAGGCAAGAAGACAAGCTAACCATGAGCTGGAGATGATAAAGAAAACATCACACTACGACCTGACTTCAGATGAGAAGTGAGCCGCTCAATAATACAGACGTGTGTCTAAACAGCGCAGGATATTCTCTCAGAGATAACAGCTTCAGGTCGTAATGTATTACTGTACATTCATGTGTTGGACAGATGTCTTTAAAACATTAAAAAGTTTACTGATTTGATATAAATACATTTGATCTAGTGTAGAGACAATGAAGCATTTAGAAATGTGTATTTAGACAATTCTAGCGAAAATTTAGATCTCATTCTCATTACTGTAAAACAGCCAAAACGCTTGTAATAATCATTAGCCTGATGATTCCCATGTTTTTTCCAGTAAATATATTTAAAATAATTTGAATGTATAGTATATTTTTATATTGTATTATTAAATCAGCTTAAAAAGCAGTGAAATATATATATATATATATATATATATATATACACACACACACACACACACACACACACACACACACACACACACACACACACACACACACACACACACACACACACATACACACAGGTATATAATTTATTTTGTAATAATCATGAGTCTTAAACAATGCGCCCAGTTTTCCCCCCATTATGTACTGTATTTATGTGTTTGTAATTAAGTAATCTTTAACATTATGTAATATAAAAAATATGTAATATTTATTTATTTATTTGTTTATTTTAAAAATAATTGAATTTTTTAAAGAAGCGAAAAAGGCTGTTCAAAAAATACTTACACTCAAAAAAATTACTTGTTGGATTTACTTTAAAAATCAGTGTAAAGTGGTCCCACGCAACTATATTCGGTCATCTTTAAAATAACAATTTATGGATATGTTTCTTACATAAACACATTGATTGACTTCAGAAGGCCTTTATTGACCACAGGAGCCGTGTGGAGCACCTTTATAAAGGATGGATGTACACCTAGGATGACATGGGGGTGAGTAAATCATGCGCTAGTTTAACATTTTGGCTAAACTATCCCTTTAAGATAAATATTCGTTGCATTCTATAATGACAATTGTCACTCAAATAACCCAAAGATCTAATTAATATGAATAAAGTCAGTGAAATAAATACTAATTCAAATAATAAATAATTATTGTTTTCCATTACATCATTGTAGCCTCTTTTATGAAGGAAAATGTGATTGCTCATTAACTGACCCCTTTCATGGTCCTAAATGGAGTACAAAACATAACTTTTAACACATTTGAGGCTAGAACTTCATATCCATAAAACTGCCATCAAGTCACACGACCCCTAATCACTCAAATTAGTACATGCTGATATGCTAATTACTAATTAATGCTAATGCAGTCAATTAAGTGTGCGTAAACAAATGATACATTTAAAAGGAGAACATAATTAATATTGGGACCATGAGTGGGTTTGATTTCGTCCACAAAACTTCACGTATAAATGGCTAAAAAGCCATATAGCATAATGCTTGTATATTTAATGTTATTAATGGCATTGCTTAAGTATTAATGGTTCTGTTCACTATTAATGAAAATTCTCCCTTTCTTTTGGCCCAAAACAGCATCTAATCACCGCCATGCTCAGATCCCAGCAGCCCGCCAGCGTAATTAACAAACTGTCAGCGGGACCGACCAGCTATGTTTCTCAAAGTCTCAGTGTTAGTTAGCTGTTAGCCAAAGCTTACTGATTCCACACAAGCACCCTAAGGCAGAAGAACACATTTGGAGTGGACTTGGAGCCGTCAGAGAAGATAATGTAGGTTATCAGCTGGCTGTAATTGAATGTGAAGGGTTTGTTATGTCACAGGATTACTGTGGGTTGGTTTGCATGCGGGTTGGCGTACTGTCAAGCCACTAGAAACTTCCAGCGTATGACACGTCGCACCACGGCCTCCGTCTCTCAGGAACATCAGTATGCAAACCGCCGGAGTGATCTGTCTCGCAGTCATTCACTGAGATACTCACAGGGGCGAAAGGATCTCTTTAATAGCTCCATGGCTTCTCTAGGATATGTATTTGAAACATCCATCCATTTTGGGATTAGACAGTTTTAACATATCATATCATTTCTTCTTCTCAAGAATAAGAATTTAATCAAAGACTCAAAACATGCTCAAAAACTCATGTAACTTTCAATATGTGTCAGAACTGGTTTGGGTTTCAGAATTAGATGCAAAATGTCTGTAGCACCACCTATAATAATTCAACGAAGCGTCCCTCCTGCCAAGTTTTACGCACGTGTATGAAATTCAGTACATACACATGTAATGGCCCAATACCTACAAAAAAAAAGTATCTTAGAGCAAAGCCCTAAACGCAACAGGAAGCTAGCCATTTTTTATTATGCAAGCAACATGCTAGAAACATGCTAAAATGTGCTAGCAACACTTTGCTAAGTTCTCTAACATGCCACTAATGCAATGAAACAGGAAGTTACTGTAACTCAGGCATGGAATGTCCAATCTGCCCCAAACGTAACATTAAACATGCTAGAAACAAACTGTAAATACCCCCAAAAAATGTATTTACAGACTCTGAAGCCATCCTAGGTGTCTATGACATTCTTCTTTCAGATGAATACAACTGGTTATATTAAAAATATCCTGGCTCTTCCGAGTTTTATAATGGCAGTGAATGGCTGTTTCTGTTTTGAAGTCAATAAAAGTGCATATATCCATCATTAAAATGCTCCACACGCCTCTGGAGGGTTAATAAAGGCCTTCTGAAGGGAAGTGGTGTGTTTGTGTGTTTAAAACTTTACACACTTTCATTTTTAACTACTGTCTGTGGCGCGTTCATGAGACTGGCGTTCCAGCGAATGACTGTGTAAGCTAAATGTGTGTACATTTTATATGCAATTCGTAACGTATGGCAGTTATTGACTATTTTAGGTTCATTTTTATTTCTCCTAGGGAATTTAAGGAAACATTTGAGTCACTTGAATGAAGCAATTAAGATCTCCATTAAGTCTCATTTATGAACCTGAGAACGCTTTTCAACAGCTCCTTCTCAAAGTTCATGTATAGTATAAAAAATCTAATCCATATGCTAATCCATATTTCTTCTAAGAAACCTGCAGGGTTCATTTACGTCACACAATACGCTCAATAGCAAAGTGTCATTTCCATTCGCACTACATGCAAATCACCAACTTTTCGAGAGCACTTACATTAACTTTTACATAACCTCTGAATATGTAGTGCCACTCTCCGCTGTACGCCTTCATTATGGCATTTCAAATACTGTATAATTAGTCAGAGTTATAATGAACAGGTCTTTCTGGTTTCCAGGAGAATTATAGTGGCCGTTTGGAGGGGGTCTGGCCAGGGGCGCCGTTTACATATGGCAGTCGCCATACCCTGGCATTCAGACAAGCAGAGGAAAACAGCTCATGACAGCAACCGTTAGGTCTTCTGCAGCTTTGAAATGCTCATTTAAACAGCCTGAGCCTAACGCCTTGTGTGGGTAACCAGGCACCATGTGACAAGGTCGAATTCCTAAATCTTACTCCATTTTAGCATGATTGAAAATACACTTGAAACACTTTTTTAAAATCATAGAATACACTTGTTTTCTCACCTCGAGTTTAAAGTTTGAACATAGTAGTTTGTTTAATTGAAGTAGGCCTATCCATTATTGCTTTTGGTATGGTAATGTAAAAGGTCACAAAAATGTATTACATTAAATAAAGCACATAATCTGCACTTGTCATACTTTTTATGTTATTCCACTCACAACAGCACAGAAATAAAAACTGTTTGTAAAAATAGAATCATTGTGAATCGCAGCAAGGCTGGTTAGTACAAAAAAACCTCTGATTAACATGACATTAGACCACTTTTCTACTGCGGTTAGGACACAGTGAAGGCTTATAGGGCTGTTTCAGTATCTGCATAGATTTTTTTTTTTGTATTATTGTTAAAGGTCCCGTTCTTCGCGATTCCATCTTTCAAACTTTAGTTAGTTTGAAATGTTGCTGTTAGAGCATAAATAATACCTGTACAATTATAAAGCTCAAAGTTCAATGCCAAGCGAGATATTTTATTTAACAGACGTTCCCTTTCAAAGCCTACAGCGAACGGCCGGTTTGGACTACACCGCTGCACTTCCTGCTGTAATGACGTCACTAGAACCGTTTGTTGACTAACCCTTCGCCCAAAAGAACTCGCAAAATAGGGGGCGTGGTCTTGTTGCTCTCCTGCGTGGAGAAGAGCGAGCATTCAGCGCTTGCATCTCCCCGTTATGGTAAGAGGCGGGACCTTTCTGGGCAAAGTGCGCTAAGCTGCTGTCCAATCACAACACGGGAAGCGCTGGCCCAATCAGAACTCGTTACGTGTTTCTGAAGGAGGGACTTCATAGAACAAGGAAATCATCAGGCCGTTTTTAGGACAGAGAAAACAGTGCTGTACAGATAAGTCAATTGTGTGAAAAATACTGTGTTTTTTTACACACGAAACATGAACTCATGTTATATTGCACACTGTAAACATAATCAAAGCTTCAAAAACATGCGAAGAACGGGACCTTTAAGTTATTTTTTGTGGATGTTTGTCCACATTTTGTTTAGATATAATGGACTCAAGCTTGCCCTAGGTTTTTTGTGAAATGCCACCACTGAATGCTAAACAGACCTAATTCAAAAGATTATAGTTATTTGCATTAGGTTACAGTAATTGCAAAAGTCGATTACAAGTTAGTCAGAGCATATATTTCCACAAACAAGTCAAGTTCGCCCAAATAATAACCGTTGC
Source organism: Pseudorasbora parva (assembly GCF_024679245.1). NCBI lineage: Eukaryota > Metazoa > Chordata > Actinopteri > Cypriniformes > Gobionidae > Pseudorasbora > Pseudorasbora parva. The sequence continues at coordinate 54,672,147 of NC_090175.1, forward strand.
ATAACCAGGTAGCTTTTGACAACAAATGATCAAAGGAACAAATTAAAAGGATTATAGAAATCATTTTGACTGTTGACTGCCACTGCAAAAAACCACACCTTTAGCTTTTACAACACTTTTGACTTCAAATAGCTATATCTACTTCTTTTCAGCAACCACTTTGTGAACAAATCATTTAAACCGATGTTCATAACTGGTTCAAAAGACCTGAATCAATTTCCTATATTTCTGATTCTGACAAAAAAAAACTATTTAACTTCAAAACTTCATATGCAGCTTCCAATCACTCAGACTTTATACTTATTTTCATGGTTCCCTTGACTGTTAAAAACTTGAGTTATTGATGCGTAACAAAGTAGATTAGCAAGCGATGGGCAAAAAAATAAAAAATAAAGCAACTTATTAGGACTTATTAGGGCAGATCTGTCTGTTTTTTTTTTTTTTTTACATTTGATGTTAGTGAATCTCTTAACACAATAACTATTGTGAACAAATAATTTCTAATTGATTCAAAAGATCTGACTCAGCAGAATTTGTTCACAAGCTGCTACTTCAAATTCATTAGTAGTAACCCTAAACCTTTTTAATCTTTACTGCAATAAGATTAATAAAGTTTTTTTTTTTTTTTACTTCAAAGATGTGTTGCTTTATTCTCTTTTTTTGCAAACAAAGTGTTAATAAACATCAATCTCAATGTTTGCACACTGAAAGTACAATTGGTTTGCATTGCATCTCATTATTAAGGACCGTAACTGAATTAAAAAGCTTGGTCGATAATGTTGGGATACAAATCAAACTAAAAACATTGTTCCACACTTACCATCAAACTTTTTATGTCTGGATGTAAATACTGTCCGTATGGTGCGACTGCTCTCATCCACTAATGTCTCGAAATCCAGTTTGCTCTGCTGGCCGAGTCTGTCCTCCATGTCTGAAGTGCAGCAGGTGTAGCCCTGGGAACAAACCCGCAGATGTTCACCTGTGGGACGGGAGAAGGACATATTTCACACAGCCGCACTGGGAGACACGGAGCTCATCACACCAAATCAAACACGCTTCATTAAGCCAGAGCTCCAATGTGTGATTTCCCAAACCGCGCCGAAGACGTGAAGGTGCACCAACTGAAATTAATGGTGCATGTCGCCTCTGGATGTGACATCTTTAATTACGTCAAAGCGGCAGATGGATGTTTGAGAGCCGTTCTCAAACTTCCTCCAGGCACGTGTTTTACTCAGGTGAGCTTTTTAATGACTGTGAACAAGTAGAAACTTGTCAGGGTGTCAGGGTGAAAATGCATTTCCCATCTATTTTTGAAATGTCATGCTTGACAGGCTGCATTACATTACAATATGTTCAATGTGATATACGTAGCTTTCCTGCTGAGTCTAAACCAGGTTTAAGTAGCATAAGAAGAATAGTTTATTTCCATAATGTGAGGCATCAAAGTGAAACTTTTTTTTTTGTTTCAATAAAAATTAAAATAAAATGAAAGCTAGCCTGAAAAAAAACTTAAAAATAGAAAAAAGTTCAAACATCCTCAGTTAAAAGAAATAGAAGAGACTCAATCATAAAGACTTGATTCTTATTACTGGATGAATCAGCATTTTTACACAAATCTCTTAAATGAATGATTCAATGACTCACTCATCAAGACTTTACTTGATTAATTATTGGATGAATCAGTGTTTTTGAATGAATCTTTTGAATGAATGATTCAATGGCTCACTCATAAAGACTTCACGTTTCATTACTGGAGGATTCAGCGTTTTTTACACACATCTCTTGAATTAATGATTCAGTGACTCACTCAAAGACTTGTGTCATTTCTGGATGAATCAGTACTTTTGAACAAATCTCTTGAATGAATGATTCAATGAATCACTCATAAAAACTTCACTTGTTTCATTACTGGACGAATTGGTGCTTTTCAACAAATCTCTTGAATGAATGATTCAATTACTCATTCATAAAGGTGTGTTTGACATAGACTGCGGACAGATGTAACCAATCGGCGAGAGTAGCCATGTACAGGCGGGGAGGAGCTGCAAACAGAGATGTGAAGTTGGACACTTTCTGCTTTTCATAGTGACACTCACATATTTGCATACTTTATCACAGCTGAAATGCAATATTTGTCAAATACACAGATGTTTCAAAAGACACTTTCATTCAATATGTAATGTACTGTTTAGTACAGTGTCTGTTTGTATAAAAGATATAGTTCAACATAAAAGCCCACACTATCAATGAAGTTTTATTTTGATAAACATCAAAAATATTGCGACCAGCCTAATAATCTAGACGCACCCTAGCGTCAGCAAATCTAATCTGCCCGTGAGTGACCTACCTGAAAAACATGAAAAGCATTGTTCATTTTATCAGTATTTATTTGTGCTGCTGCTTGTATTTAAGTTATGTGTTCTTATTTTCTATATTTGTATTAGTCCTATTCTCTGCATAGCAAATACCAAACCGTACTGAAACCATGAACCTAAAACGTTATACAAACCAAGCCGTGAGCAATCTGTACCGTTACACCCCTAGCGTAATGTATGCGAGGGGGTGCCACCAAATGTTAAACATTTTCGAAGGGTGCCATGACTGAAAAAAGGTTGGGAAACACTGATGTAAACAACGTCAGTGATAGTTTTTTATTTGGCCTCTAGAAGCCGCTCTCGCGCTATATAATGCCAGGAAGACCCTTCTCGGAGGTGTCGTAGGCTACTCTGAAATGACAGTGCATCCTTCTCAGCCACTCCCGCAATGGACGCAAACTGGAAAACAGATAACCAAATGTTCCACCAATCAGCTATCGGTGCTGATTAATTGGGCACAACCGAAGAATCGGTCGAGCTCTTTAAAAAAAAACCTGATTTGTGAGCATTAGTGGAACAGAAGGTTTTAGAATAAACTCAAAATGCACGTGATCACCATCATGTGGTGAATCCGGCAAATTCTGGAACAGCTGTCATCATCATGCAGCGGCTTTTGAGAAGTTGCACAAGCTGGCTACTCTCGAATTGCTCTCACAGTACTTTGTTGACATACGTCACAGTCATATGGCATCGGCGCTGCCTCAAGTCAGATAACATTTCTAACCGGCATGCACTGCTTCAAGTCAGCCAACAATCGGTCTGCACATCGCTGTATCAAGTCAAACAACCCTAAAGACTTGTTACATTTGTGTATGAATCAGCGTCTTTGAACAAATATCTTGAATTAATGATTCACTGATAAAACAGGTTTCATTTCTGGATGAATCAGCATTTTTGACAAATCTCTTGAATGAATGATTCATTGATTCACTCATAAAAAAAATTCACTTTTTACATTATTGGATGAATCAGTGCTTTTCAATAAATCTCTTGAATGAATGATTCAGTGACTCACTCATAAAGACGTGTTTCATTTGTGTATGAATCAGTGTCTTTGAACAAATCTCTTGAATGAATGATTCACTGATAAAAACAGGTTTCATTTCTGGATGAATCAGCATTTTCGACAAATCTCTTGAATGAATGATTCAATGACTCACTTAAGACTTCACTTGTTTCATTAAATCAGATAAATCAGTGCTAATCAGGCAAATCGTTTGTCATTTAAAATGCGGTGGGCTTTTGAATCGAGAGGACGATTTTAAAGATTAATCTTCCAGCTCTAGTCTACTCAGTATTCCTAGCGGAGTTCTCAACATCACCAAATTCTTTTCTACAACCCAACTGCAAACTAATTACATTTTTACAGTTTAAATGGCATCCCTCCAGTCAGTTTGCATTTTGCACCCGTCCATGCACCATCTGCCCACCTCAGCATTCAACTGCCTTGCCCATCTAAACTTCATGAGTAAAAATCTCCCCAACACCTGCTGGAATAAACATGCAGTCAGCCAGACCAGCACCGCATTGCCTCCAAGCCAAAGCCAAAGCCAAAGCACGTCTGGCACGTGTGGATCCAGGGACAATATGATGTATGGAAGAAATGCCAAACTAGGGGCTAATGATACATTTAAAATCAATTCAAATTTCGGGGAATCATAAGTTGCATGCAGTGAGGAAAAGCGATAAAAAAGAGTGTGTTGGTAATGACATGGCTCCATCCTGGGAGAAAGAAAAAAATCTCATTCTCATAACAGAATAGCCAGCTGATTTGAAAACTAATATTAGACCATTGCATACCAAGCAAGGCGGATACTAACGCTTATTTTCAAGTGTATATTGACTTCAGCACTGAGAATATTTTGAGGACTGTGTGCAATTTAATTTCTGATTGTGTCTAGCGTGCATCTCCTCGGTTTAATGTAACGAGCGAGAAATTGTGCAATTTATGAACAGGGCTGTATCTGAACTCGTCTTTAGTGGGAATAATGGGAAACAGACATTATAAGCCTCAATATGCTTTGTTGTAACTATTTCACATTAACGTTCAATCACATTTAAATTTCGTCGAACATTAAGCACACTTTTAATAATTGGCTGGTTAAGGGTATTTTAAAATATTAGGCTACTTAAAACTTAAAGTAAAATCAATAAAAAAGCATTACATGGGAGCTTCTGCTCAGCAAGGCTGCATTTGTTTGATAAAAAAAATTATAGTACAACTAATTAAAATGCTCATTATTAATTTAATAACTGTACTCTTATGACAACTATTGACGTTTGCATCTACCCTCAAATGGCAACCCAGCGCTGGATAAATATTGGACAGAATGCATCCTGGGTTAAACTAACTCATGCAGCAGGTTGGGTTGCACAATTTAACCCAATGTCAGCTCATTTTGACTAAAAGGTGGATTAATTTTACCTCAGGAACGGTTATTATTAACTTTCCTGTATCAGATATCAGTTACAGCTCTGGAATAAATTAAAAGACCACTTAACATAATGTTAAGTTAATGTCAATTTAACAACATAAAACATTTAGGTAGTGGCAGGAGCAGCAGGCATCTGTGGGAAGAAAACTGGTATCAGTGCATTATGAAAAGGCTGTTCTGGATCAACAGATGACAATATATTGTGTTTGCTAAGTAATAAAAAAAACTAAACAAAAACATGCTTTCTGTCTCCTCTGTCGGACATTACAGTCTCACCTTCTGTCAAGCGGTTTGTGAGGAGGTGCATCATTTCTGCCAGTGAAACTTAAAGGGATAGTTCACCCTTTATTTGTTCACCCTTTATCAAAATTATGTCATCATTTACTTATCCTTAAGTTGTTCCAAACCTGTATGAGTTTCTTTGTTTTGCTGAACATAAAATATGATATTATGAAGAATGTTTGTAACAAAGCAGAGAGAGCAACCTTTTTTCCCCTACTATGGTATTCAATGGTGCCTTATCACAACATTGTGGAAAAAAAAAAAAAAAAAAAAATGACCCAATACGTAGAACCTTAAAGGGTAAAAAAATAACCGCCCGCTCCACGCGGGACTCGAAATTGGGTCCTCCGGCATGAGAGTCGGATAATATAACAAGGAGGCTAAAGGCTGCTAACTCAAGCGTCAGTCGCTAGTGTGTCTCTTGAGGTCAGAGGAGTGAGGTTTACTCGCACAGCAACTAATAGCTGCCCTCTGTTACCAACCCACCCTATTTCTCCTGAGCTAAGAAGAAATGAAATCTGAAAACTGAAATATTCCTGCGGGTCAGCAAAATTTTCAAGCACGATAAACATTTCTCAGCTCATGAGACGCTATGTTGTGGATTCTGTTGATCGCCCGCCTTACCGCGTGCCAACAGCTGGTTCGTGTCAGATGAGCCCGTCACAGATAACGACAGACGCAGCCCCCACATTTCATCTTAGAAAGATGGAAGTAATTCATGAGGGCAAGATAACTGGAGAAAAGCCTGTCATCTCTCAGCACACGTTACACTGGCTTCAACCCAAAGTGTTTTTAAACACGCTGAGGTGAGGTCAGGATAAACATGGGGTTTTCACAAATCGTTCCAAGACGTTAAGTTATTCATTTTCTCTCATTTCCTTTGGTCTATCTCGGCACAGATGTGGCGGATCGTTATGGATCGTTATCTCTGAAACCTCGAGCACGCAGCGTGATTGAAGCGCAGCATTGTAATTAGCTGGAAATGCTGACTATGAGAAGCTGGAGCGAGTGCTGCTGCTGTTCAAATGCCAGTGAGAGATGAGAGCGAGACAAAGTCCATTTGCACAGACACAAAACAAGATCACTCCTGCCACTCCAGCCTGTGAAGTCTAACAAACTACGCTTGAGCCAGAAATATCAATCATTTGTGCAAAGGAATGACCAAGCATATTATATGCTTAAACAAGTGCATACACAATAGTCATATATACCTGTGAGAAACTGACTGGCCAATATAAAATAATAAAATAAATAAATGTTGCTAACTACCGTTCGGCAAGAAAAAAATAAAATAATAATAATAATAAAAAATAATAATAATAATAATAATAATAATTTAAACTCTTCTGCTCACCAAGGGCTTTGGTAAACATTTGAAAAACAGTAATATTGTGAAAAATTGTTACAATTTAAAAGAACAGTTTTCTTTTTGAATATATTTTAAAATGTAACTTATTCCTGTGATGCAATGTTGAATTATCAGCATCATTACGCCAGTTCATAATCACTCAGAAATCATTCGCAAGTTTATGATTAATGTTGGAAACAGCTGTGCCGCTTCATATTTTGTGGAAAACGTGATGCATTTTTTTCCAGGATTTTTTGATGAATAGAAAGTTCAAAAGAACAGCATTTATTTGAGAAAAAAGTCAAGTCTTTACTGGATATCGTATTTTATTTGAGCATTTTATATTTACATTTATGCATTTGCCAGATGCATATCCAAAGGTAAAAATAATAATAAAATATTTTACATTCAAGAAGTAAAATGGTCTGCAAATGCAAGTATTAACGTTTTTAAACTGCTATATATATAATAAAAAAAATACTAATGAAATATTATTTATGCATACCATTTAGCTTCACATGTAATGCAGTTTTGTATCTTATTTTATGTAAAATGTAAAAGTCAAATCCAAGGCATGTCAAGCCTCGAGGATCATATCACACTTTCTGGGTTTCTGCTAATCATCATCAGATTTGGACTGCAATGCAATACATATACAGCAAAGTAACACCAATCTGATTAAATATGCACTTAAAATATGGTGATTATACAAGAGGGATTACATGCATTTATTAAATAAGGCTTTTGCTGACGCACACACAGCCCCATCTGTGCTGTCAACAAAAAATAAATAAACAAAATGTTGCCAAAAAAGAAGTGAATGAAACGGTTTACTGAAACACAAAATGCCTTCAGTGACTGGAGATTTAGAAATAATCTTCAGTAATGAAAGCAAAAAAAAAACATCAGGATATACAGTGCAAATGATGCTCACTGACACTGAACGCTCTCAACATCAAAAGATTCAACATCCAGCCCGGCGAGGAGTTTGACAGGTTAACTGCTGCGGTAAAGTTCTGTCATGTTAGCTAATGAAGAGAATCTGCTGCATGTTTCTCCTTCCCACCTCAAGCTCAATCAAAGTAGCTTACTAACCTACTAGGAAGCTAAAAAGAGTTTGAACACATCTACAAACATTGGCTGGAACCTGAGATACTGGTTGAAATATCAGGGTCTACACAGAACTCAATCTTTTATATATTAGAACACAAACATATGAGACGACCTCTGTTACAAATGTATGCATGCTGCTTTGGACATGCACAAATGTATATTCGTGATTATGCTATTATTGCCTATATGTGTCTCTCCAGCGGGAGTTGAGTGTCAGTATTTCTGAACTCCCTGAAACGCCTCCACTGTAGTCTTGAGTTTTCTTCCGGGAACCAACATGCCACAGTATTCCTCATTTAAATAATTAATATGCTTAATAAAGGGGCAGATCCTTTTGAGTTAGTTGGTAGTGTGTTGAAACTGAGTGTTTCAAAACGGTGTGGAATGTTTTGCTAAGGTTTCCGGGTTGATCGACATGTTGGTGTGCAACAGGGTTTGAGATTTTTCTCTTGTTTGGTGGGTGTGTCAAAAATGTCAATCAGCCCAATCAGCAGCAACATGTAGACCATGCAGTAGGGTGGATTCAGAGTGATTGGGACACTCAACACAAAATTAATACTTTGTAAAAGGGCATAATATGGCCTCTTTAAAGTTTGACGTATAAAACAGGACTAGGGCCTAGGACTAGTTCGCAAAAATATATGTGAAATATATTTTTCGAAATATCCAAAATACCAGAAAATTTCATCAGGGTGATGATTGATTCCAACAATATAAGACAATTGAGTCGGTGACAAATGGTTTATGATCCATTACACACTTTTAATCATTGTAGCGCCACCAACTTTGTGGCAAGAATTGGTGAAATTGTAGCTGGTGTGAGTACAACCAGAGGTGGGTAGAGTAGCCAAAATCTGTACTCAAGTAAAAGTAAAAGTACTTACAGAAATATTTACTCAAGTAAAAGAAAAAATCGTAATAGTTACTTGAGTAAGAGTAAAAAAGTATTCGATGAAAAACTACTCAAGTACTTAGTTACTAGTTACTTTCGATCTGATTGATAAGAAGCGAAAACCTTGAATTTCAGACTATATATATATGTGTGTGTGTGTGTGTGTGTGTGTGTGTGTGTGTGTGTGTGTGTGTGTGTGTGTGTGTGTGTTTAATGGTTAAACAGTGTAAATTAATGGTGTGCTTGGCTAACCAGAGCTCTTTTTAAAACATACTTTGTTCTTATGTTTTTATAAGTATATGCATTCTTTAGGTAGGAATAAAATACAATCCCATTTTTATTTGTATGTATACACTTCAGACTGTTGTCTGTCTGGATTTGTGTATAAATGCAAGACATCGAATTAGGCTATCTATTTGTTTTGTTTTTAGCCTGGTCTCACAGGAAAAACGTAGCTGTGGCAACGGTTTTGCAAACCACAAAATATGTACCAATACGTACATATCGCGACAGTTTCAAAGTGAAATGTCCACTGGGTGGCGCTAAAAGCTTTTTTTTCCGATCTTCCTCTGCTTTGGCCATCATCTGACTAAACGCGCACTAATTATATGCGGGTGATGCGTACACCTCTCGCGAAGCAGCCTCTCCAACGTATCGCGAGACTTGCGAACATATTAACTTGTTTTAAAATATAAAATTAATTACCATTGACAGTAGCGGAGGAACGCCACTTTGTAACAAAGTAAAAGTACAGTTTTTTCACAAGAAATGTACTTGAGTAAAAGTAAAAGTACTCATTTTTAAATATACTCTAAAAGTACAAGTTACCCAAAAAAATGTACTGGAGTAAATGTAACGAAGTAAATGTAATTCGTTACTACCCACCTCTGAGTACAAGCATCACTCAAAGTTTTAAGTCTACACTTCAAACGGTTTGGTCTGACCGGTCACTTTTATATGAGAATGCCAATCCTTGGAAATTTTAACATTTACAATAGTGTTCTAGTGATACATGCTTAAATCTGTAAATAAAAGCGTACACTATTTTTATCGGCCCTGGAAGGAGTGAACGAGTCATTTGAGTCCAGAACACAGAGCATTTTTTACTTCGAACTTTTTAACCACCCACAACATGCTAAAGTAGCAATGAGCCTGAGATTTGCAAGCACAAAATCCATTTGTACTACTTTGTTTTACTAATTACATTTTTGAAAGGTGATCAATAATCCAAAACCAAAACTCATATTAAAAGAAACTCTTCACACCCCGAGGATAGCTTAAAAAACAAAAAAACAAAGACATGATCATATTCAAACAGCCTCCTTATTTGTTTTCTCATTATTTTCTATTCCTCAGGAGTCGACTGTTTTGATGCTTACTCTCTATTGCATCATTATAGAAATGATAGAGTTAATAGACATTTCAACAGCACCGCTTGCTTCATAAAACGATTCCAAGTTTCTTCATCCATGGGGCATCGTTGTGAATTTGCATCTCTTTGATGGGCCAATATCTCCCTGGACCAACCATGCTGGAGGTAAATACTGAAAGTTTGAGTTCTTCTTTATAAAAGCATCGACTTTCATTTACAGAAGTGATAGTGTAAAACTTTGGTAAAAAAATAAACACAACATTTTATATAAAAGTAAATTTATTTAAAAAAAAATAGCAATTGAGACGAGCAGTAATTAAAACTGCTATACTTCCCAGTTTTCAGTATTTTTCAGACAAGGAAAAGGTTTTATCCATTTCAAAATCTAATTTCTACAATATCTTTTTTCTTTTCTTTTTTTGTATTATTTATTTAATTATAGCTTTTATACTATTTGCTCAAAGTTCTGCATTAAGTAATTTAAGTAATTTTAACAGCTCTGGCTAAACTTCCAGAGCTCAGCTAAACCTGCTGTACATCTAATAATGCATTATAAACACATAATAGATCATCCTGAGGAGGTGTGCAAAAAGTGTGTTTATATCAAATTATTATTTTTCTTTGTATCAAATAATAATTATCTTTCCCTTTCGGGGAACTCGAGCTGCGTCGAAACGCTGTGAGAACGCCTCTGTTTAAATGCGTCGTGAAGCGCCTGTAGAACCATTCCATCGGAAAAAAGATCGATCGTCGGCGTGATGACGTCATCGACCGGAAGCTATAAAACGTCCGTGAAAACAAACAGGAACTAGCTTCTGAGCCTTCAGCAAGCGATCTGTGTGAACCTGTCTGTCTATTTGGTGTTTTTGTCTGTCTATTATACTAGAAAGCAGAGATTTTCCACCCTTTTTGTTAAATATTCAATATATTAACAGAAAAAAGAGAAAATAAGATAGATAGAATGGCGAGTGAAAGCAGCAATTTCAGAAAGTGTGTTCCTCCCTGCCCACGCTACATCACGGGCGGGGATACACATCTTCTCTGTGTTGCATGCTTGGGAGCGCAGCATGCCCAGGCAGCCCTCGAGGGGGCTGCTTGCGAGCACTGTGAGCGTATGCCACTGAGAACGCTGCGCTCCCGCCGGGCACTCTTCGAGGAGGGTGCCTCGGCTCGTGTTCCCCGCGGCTCTGGTCCCGCTGCCGCCGAGGCGGAGCGGAGGCTGCAGTCGTGGGGATCACAATTGGATGTTGCAGAGGGGTTAGAGACGGGCGCTGCCTTATCTCTGCCCTCACCTGCTCCATCCAGCGGTTCTTCTCGGGGCATGGAAGCACGCATGGCGGTTTCTTCCCCCCCGAGAGAGCCGCCGGTACTTCATCTGTCCAGCTCTGAGGAGGTGGACGTTGAAAGTATCGATACTGAAGATTCGCCACTTCAGTCCCCTGCTAGTGAGGAGCTAGTTGAGGTTTTGACGCGAGCAGTGGCCAGGTTAAACATCGACTGGCCCACTGAAAGATCTGAGGCAGGAAGAAAACGTCATAGTAAGCTAGACGAACGCTTCCTGCCGTCTCGCGCATCAGAACCTCAGCGACGGGGCCTGCCGTTCTTCCACGATTTGCACACCGAGGTGGCAAGATCGTGGAAGAGACCGGCTTCATATCGTGTCTTCAGCCCGCAGACTTCGGTCTACAGCAACATTTGCGGGCTGAGACAGTATGGTTATGGGGCGATGCCAAAGGTTGAAGAGACGCTTGCGAGCCATCTCTCGTCTTCCTCGGCATCGTCCCTGAAGGCCCCGACTTTACCCACCAGACCTCTAAAAACAACGTCGGCGATGGTGGGTAAAGCGTACTCGGCGGCGGGTCAAGCGGCTGCATGCCTGCACACGATGGCTATCGTGCAGGCATACCAGGCTGACCTGCTGAGGGATTTGGACGGTAGTGATGCTGTGGGGGGTGATATTATCGCTGAATTAAGATCGTCAGCCGATCTAGCTCTCCGGGCCACCAAGGAGACGGCCAGATGTGTTGGCCGCTCCATGGCAGCATTGGTGGCTACGGAGAGGCATCTATGGCTAAACCCCACAGACATCAAGGAGAGGGAGAAAGCCTTTCTGCTTGATGCGCCGCTTTCTCCTGGAGGCCTCTTCGGTGACGCAGTTCACACTGTCACCGAGAGGTTCCAGGAGTCGAAAAAGCAAGCTGCGGCGCTCAAGCAGTTCCTCCCTCTCCGGGTCCAGGTCCCTGGGGCTGCTGCTGATACCACCAAGCAGCCCAAGCCGAGTACGAGCTCCTCCTACAGGGCTCAGCAGAAGCAGAGCGTCGCTGCCCGAGCTCCCCCTCAGCGTGGGGACGAGGGGCGGCGCTCTCAGACGAGGCCTTCGAGGGGCAGGGCTGATCTGCGGACAGTCCTGATCGCCAAGAAGGCCTCGTCGAAGCGTTCCTGACGCCAGAAGCGTCAGGACGCTGAGGGTGGTTCCCCCCGTAGGGAAACGGTGCTTACCCCTGCCTACGGTACCCGTTTCCCTACGGCACCCTCGGGGGGCCGCGCTGCCAACCCTGCCGCAATGCCGGGGCGCAGTCGGTCTCCGCGGGCCACCCGAGGGTGGTCCGCACCCCCTTCGGGGGGTCCCCGAGCAGTCAAGTCAGTTGTTCCCTGCCGGTCCGCCGCTTCAGGGCACTGTGCTTGTTGCTCAAAATACACCAGAGGCCAGCCTCGAGAGGCTGGTTCCCTTAGTAGATTTTCTAGACGAGTGGAAACGTCTACCAAATATATCTCGTTGGGTCCTGCAGATAATAGAAAGGGGGTACGCCATTCAATTCGGAAGTCGGCCACCTCCTTTCTCCGGTGTCCTGCCTACAGAGGTGGGCCCGGAGCAGGCTCTGGTAATGGCACAGGAAGTAGAGACACTCCTGCAAAAAGGGGCTATAGAGAGGGTTCCCCCTCCCAGCAGGGAGTCTGGCTTTTACAGCCGTTACTTCATCGTGCCGAAGAAGGATGGGGGCTTACGCCCGATATTAGATCTGCGGCTATTGAATCGCTCGGTGGCCAAGCTCAAATTCAAGATGCTTACACTCAGACAGATTGTAGCGCAGGTCAAATCGGAGGATTGGTTTGTCACCATAGACCTCAAAGATGCGTATTTTCATGTCTCCATCTTTCCACATCACAGGAAGTTCCTGAGGTTTGCCTTCGGGGGAGAGGCATACCAATATCGTGTACTTCCCTTCGGTCTAGCACTGTCACCCCGCACGTTCACCAAGTGTGTGGATGCAGCTCTGGCGCCGCTGCGTCTACAGGGCATCCGCATATTGAACTATATCGACGACTGGCTGATTCTAGCGAATACAGAGCAGATGGCGGTTCAGCATCGAGATGCTGTTCTCGCCCATATGTCGAAGCTGGGGTTGAGGCTGAACGCCAAGAAGAGTGTACTTTCTCCGGCTCAGAGAACCACTTTTCTGGGTGTGAACTGGGACTCGGTAATTATGCGGGCGCAATTATCGCCAACACGCATAGCATCGATCCTGGCAGCCGCCAAAGAACAGAAGCTAGGCCAAGCCGTCACTGTGAAACAGTTTCAGAAACTGTTAGGTCTCATGGCAGCAGCGTCCAACGTGATACCTTTTGGCCTACTGTACATGAGGCCACTGCAGTGGTGGCTCAAGACAAAAGGGTTCTCCCCGAGGGGAAATCCGCTCCGCACGATCAAAGTCACGCGGCGATGCCTACGTGCTCTGGTCATGTGGAAAAACCCGGGGTTTTTATCTCAGGGTCCCGTGTTGGGGGCTCTTGTTCGTCGCGTAACGCTAACGACAGACGCCTCTCTCACGGGCTGGGGGGCGACCATGAGTGGTCGCTCGTCCCAGGGTCTATGGCAGGAGCATCAGCGGCACTGGCACATAAATCGGCTAGAGATGCTCGCAGTGTTTCTTGCATTGAAACAGTTCCTGCCCGACCTCAGGGGCCACCATGTACTAGTCAGAACAGACAACACGTCCGTGGTGGCCTACATAAACCACCAGGGGGGTCTGAAGTCTCGTCCGTTGGACAAACTGGCACATCGGATCCTCCTGTGGGCCCAAGGGAAATTGCTGTCAGTCAGGGCAGTATATATCCCGGGGGCCCTGAATCAGGAAGCAGACAGCCTGTCGAGACAGGGGCCGAGGCCCGGGGAATGGAGACTCCATCCAGAGGTGGTGGAGCTCCTCTGGAAGGTTTATGGGAAGGCAGAGATAGACCTGTTCGCTTCGGCGGAGAATTCTCACTGCCCGCAGTGGTTTTCTCTGACCCATCCGGCCCCGCTGGGGCTGGATGCCATGGTACAGGAGTGGCCGAGGCTGCCTCTGTACGCCTTCCCCCCGATTGTCCTGCTTCCAGGAGTTCTGGAGAGGGTACGCCGGGACGGGGCCCAGGTACTTCTAGTGGCTCCGAACTGGCCGACCCGAGTGTGGTTTGCGGACCTGATATCTCTCCTGGAAGGCTCTCCGATGGAGATTCCGACCAGGAGGGATCTACTCTCTCAGGCGGGCGGGAGATTCCTGCACCCACGCCCAGAGATGTGGAAACTGTGGGCCTGGCCTCTGAGGGGGCTAGGCTCATAGAGGAGGGTCTCTCGGCCGAGGTCGTAGAGACCATCCTACACTCCAGAGCTCCGTCCACAAGGAAGCTGTACGCTTTGAAATGGAGACTTTTCTCAGCATGGTGCAGAGAACGCCAGTGGGATCCAGTTAGCTGCCCGGTTGGTACAGTGCTGGAGTTCCTGCAGGAGAGGTTCTCTGCAGGGTTGACCCCCTCCACACTTAAGGTGTACGTGGCGGCCTTGGGTGCTGTCCACGTCCCTTGCAGTGGAGTGTCTTTGGGAAGACACCCTCTAATTACACGCTTCCTTCGTGGCACATTAAGGTTGAGGCCAGTTATGCACTCGAGGGTCCCGGCATGGGACTTGGCCATTGTTCTGAGGGGCTTGTCCGGACCTCCGTTCGAACCTCTGGAGGAGGTTTCGGATAAGTTCCTCACCTTAAAAACCATCTTCCTTTTGGCCATATCATCTCTTAAAAGGATAGGAGATATTCAGTCTCTGTCGGTAGAGCCCTCATGTCTAGAGTTTGCGCCAGGGATGGTGAAAGCATTTCTGCATCCCAGGCCGGGTTATGTCCCCAAGGTTCCTACGAGCCCACGGGGCCCCATCACTCTGCAAGCCTTCTGTCCTCCTCCATTTATGACGTCAGACCAGGAAAGATTAAATCTGCTGTGTCCTGTGAGGGCACTGGATACCTATGTCCACAGAGCTGCCCTGTGGAGAAAATCTGAACAATTGTTTGTTTGCTTTGGACCCCCTAAGAAGGGGGCCCCAGTATCCAAGCAGAGGATGAGCAAGTGGGTGGTCGAGGCCATTTCACTTGCTTATGAAGCTACCGGGCAGCCGTCTCCACTGGCTGTCCGGGCGCACTCAACCAGGGGTATGGCTGCTTCTAAAGCACTTTTGTCGGGGGCTTCCCTCCATGATATCTGTAACGCGGCCGGTTGGTCGTCTCCTTCTACTTTCGTCAGGTTCTACGAACTAGACCTGGCATCTACTGTAGGGGCACAGGTACTCTCGTAACCGTGTGCGCTTCGGCTTCACACATACGAGACACTTGGTCCTATGGCGATGTGGGTATAAGCGTTCTCACAGCGTTTCGACGCAGCTCGAGTTCCCCGAAAGGGAACGTCTCGGTTACGTATGTAACCCTAGTTCCCTGAGGGAACGAGACGCTGCGTCGCTTTGCCATACTCCCGGCGTGTCCGTGATCACTTACTTCAGGCTTTATCAGAAGTTAGTTCCTGTTTGTTTTCACGGACGTTTTATAGCTTCCGGTCGATGACGTCATCACGCCGACGATCGATCTTTTTTCCGATGGAATGGTTCTACAGGCGCTTCACGACGCATTTAAACAGAGGCGTTCTCACAGCGTTTCGACGCAGCGTCTCGTTCCCTCAGGGAACTAGGGTTACATACGTAACCGAGACGTTCGTTCCATAATTTTAGCCTAGTTTTACTGTCAATCTGCATCAAAAAGAACAATGAACAATATAGCACGGGGGAAAAAAACACATAAAATGCTAATAAAATTTAATACGAAAAATATTGTACATTATTATAAAATATTATATATATATATATATATATATAAATGTCATATATACAGTATATTATAGTATATTACACTATATTATACATTGCATGTGTGTGTATTGTCATGTAATGTCATATGTCGCCATGTGGTCATATAGCGATATCATCGAAGTCATCTAAAATCATATAAAATCATAAAGTCATCATATTGTCATCTAAAGTCATATCGCCATGTCATATTACGCCATGTAATGTAAAATCGTCATGTCATATATTGTCATGTAATGTCATATCGTCATGTCATATCGTCTTTGTAATGTATAGTCATGTAATGTCATGCCATCATGTCATATCATATATCAATCGTCATGCCACATCACATCACATCACATCACATCACTTCATGTCTCAAATTACTTTTAAACTTTAAAGTTAATGCTTTGAGTTCAGTTATTACCTTTATAAACACCATAAGGCTAATTTTGTATTTCCCCCTACTTTTTCTTCTTTTTTTTTAAACCAGCAAAAAAAGTGTTAATCTGGAAGGTTTTTACCAATTACAATCTTATTATTTTCATTTATTTTTTACTGAGGGATGATATGAAATGCTTTTCTGTGACAATCAAGTTACAAATGCTGATAAAGTGTATCAGGATGTTGTGCAATGCTTATAATGCATATATGAAGACTCTAGCTATGCGTTCATCCGTGTCCTTCGGTCACGCCTGTCGTCCATTGGATGTCAGCTTCTTGCTTCACTTTAACATGCATGCAACTAGTTTCCCCTCACACTGCCTAATTCCATAAGCCACGCAATTCATCAACGGAGAGGCCTTCAAGTGGACCCAGCAAATCAAATTAGAGATACGGACATCACTTTGAAAGTACAATGATGGGGTGCAAAGTTAAATAAACTCTGTGAAAACAGAGCCGAACATAAAAACGTCGCAGGAACTGAAAAGTGCCTATTGTTTGCTTTGGGAAGGATTGAAGGAGAAGGAAGCATCTGTAGTGCTATCATTACAACTGAATCTTAACTCAAGCTGGCAGTAATTACATTTCACATAATGAGTGTTTGATTGTAGTGTAAGACAAATTAGCTTCCCTTAAAAGTGAGTAAATTGAAGTAATTGATGGTGGGATTATACTGTTAAACAGAAGACAAACCCTTGTAGCTCTCCATCTTCCAGACCTCCCTGTGGATCCAAAGAGAGCCGGTGTGTTTCTGAGGGAACGGCTTGAACCTGATGTTTTCTACTCATGTGTGGCTTTTGAATTGCATTTCTCTGTCTGGGAAGTTTATCTGAGCGGACAGCATTTTCATGTTTCATTACATTATGACCACAGTAAAGAAAACAACAACACTTGCACTGCACTACAATGCTAGACAACTGAAGGCAAAACAGGCTTCATAGACAGAGTTTTATGTAGATTATTGATTTTCATAACATATTACTGTTTTTTGTCTGAGTTTTACTTTTCTGTTTTTCTGCTTTTCTGTTCACAGAGTCCCGTCTTAAACTAGCAAATAGAGAAGAAAAGCAACAACAATCCAAAATTGCGGACAGAGCTTTCAAAAATCAGACAAGGCTACTTGATATTCACTCTGATACACCGATATCATGGTAATCACTGTAAAATTACTTTGCAAAAAACAGCATAGAAATCAAACAAATACATGATTATAATGATTATCAAATATCCAAGATTATAATGTAGCATTCCTGCTGCGCTGCTGTCTGCGTTTTAATGTTAATCAAACAACAAAAGACCAAAAAACTACTCAGTCTGGAAACCCGTACATTCGTTTCTTCTGCTTCTGTTACACTTTTGGGGGAACCAATCACAGACTGGTTTATCCACCTGACGCGCTATTGGCGAGTTTAACACGATGACGGATAGAGAAGTGATGGGTCGTTGCCCGTTGATTACGCCTCCTGTGGTCTATCCAATTGCATACAGATTCATTTGAATAACCCTCGTTGATCACACCTCTTGTGCAGTAGAAAATACAGAGCAGACTCTCCAGACCAATGTTCAGTCTTAAATTGACCTTGGTCTGGTAATAGCAGAAGTTTTACAGCAGAATTTAGCTACGTCTCAATGTAATAATAATATATGTATTGTATTTATACAGTGAATAATATGCATTGTTATTTAATATTAAAAACTACTTAAAAAGCAATGTTTATTATTGTTCTGTTGTATTTATATATTTATTTTTGCCTGCAGAATGTTAAATGGTTCCAGTTTATGTTCATTAGACATGATTTGATAATGCAAATATCAATAATTAGCAATAAACTAGCTAGTATGCTATAAGTTAATGTATGTTTTTACTTTGCTGATTTAAAATATGATCAAAAAACTGTATTTTAATGACAACATTTCAAATTTAAAGAGGGCAAATGACAAATATCGGAATCGGCCAATAATTGTTTGTTAAAATCGGTATCAGCCCCAAAAAAATCCTATTGGTGCATTCCTAGTGCGATGCCTTGCTGACTCTCGTGTATGCGCATGAATCACTGTCACATGTACAGAGAAATATTGTACGTTACTGCATAATACAAGCAGAATAATACAGCAGTACGATACACCATTTTTGCAATATCTTGAAAAACATGAACTTTAAGTATTGGCTTTTACATCAAGTCAGGCGTGCAAGGCCCTGTGCGGTTACACACTTGGCAAAGGTGGTACTGACTGCAGCTCACAGCTGATTTACAGTAGTTTTTAAGTAAGACAGTAATAATGTGAGTTAGCCGTTAGCCAGACACTTACACAATATGAAACACAATAAACATATTGTAGAGCGCATCATCTTGACATGATGCTGTTCAGGAACCGCTGCAGTAATCAAGGTTTCCCTGGTCTCTGCATGGTGTGTGTGTGTGTGTAATAAGGGGATGGGCAATATGATAATGTTTCGTCTTGACCTCACAATAAAAAACGGCTTTTGACTCATGTGAAAAACTATTTGTTGAATTAACTCAGAGTTGAAGCTTACTTTTTGAGAGACAATATATGCGGTGTATTTTAGTTTTAAAACTTTATAAATAAAATATTTAAATATTTAATAAATATGAACATAATTTATTATTGATTATTTTGATTATTTGATTATATTGTGTATATATTTATTAAAACTAGTTACATATTTATTAAACCATACTATTTATTTACCATTTAACCTTACCATTTATTAAACCATAAACACTGAATTAACAAAAAAAAAAGTTACAAGTAAAAAGTTGTGCTGAACTAAACCTTTTTTTATATATTTTGGAGCCCTGATAGTGATTTTTTCCCCCCCTGGAGAACTGAAAAATGTCATGGGAATTAATTGGCCATGAAGTGTGTGAACCCTCTGTGAACAATATGGCAGGTATTTGACACTATTCTGAAAAGTAAAAAAAAATAAAAAGTAAATCCTGGATAGAGATTTCATGCTGCGGCAAAACCAGCCATGGGATCTGATTATGCCCAGTGAACAAAGTCATGCCAAAAAAACTCTGAGCAACTCTCCACGGTATTCATTAGTCTACCTGGCCACAGGGATCTCCTGCATATGGCCGCTGCCATATGGTGGGTCCCGCGGCCTGCAGAGAGACTCTCTACCAGCTCGTTCACCTCCAGCACCTCACGGAAAACAGCGCTAGCCTAATTTACAGCCGACAGAGATGATGTGCCGCTCTCTTTGATGGCCCACAACGCTCGCAGCACCTGAAGCGAGTCCCGACAAACCACATGTCATTTTGGTTCATTTTGTTTTGTGGCGAGGAGCACAGAAAAATCAATAATCATTGTTGTTTATTGCCTGGCTGTGTGGAGACTTTTGTCAGTGGCCACCCAAGAAGTAATTTATCATGTAGTGCAGCCCTGGAGAGAATGATGGTATAGCGAAAGCGAGAGAGCACTCAGACTCATTTAAGAACCGCAAAGAGAATTTTGCTTGCCGTCGAGGACTAAGACGGGGAAACCCAAGCTTTCTTGCTAATTCCATGACTAATCAAGCCCAGGCTGATTTTGCACGTCTCGGTTCGATAGCGCTGCAGGTTCTGAATCCACATCGATCTGCCATCAGATATACGTGCTCATCAAACGCAAGTTCACATCAGTGCCTTCAGCAGCAGCGGTGGGAGTCTGGACTCGTCTGCTACTGCTAAACGAAGCTTCGGACTCTTCAGCACATGTCGGGGTAATAGGCTACACATGCTAAACTATCCTTACAGGTGCTTCGTTACTGCATTACTCTGAGATAAGTAGCAAGCTGGACTCCAGCTGAAACATTGATCTGATGCAAAGCTGTTAAGAGCCTATTTCACCTCAAAATTTACAGGAAAAAAAGGCTACATTTGGATTAAAGTCAATTAAGTCTTCTTTTAAGACAAGTAATCAAAATAAAGCACATTTTACTAAAAAAAAAATGTAAAGGATCATGCAAATGATTGTATGTCTTGCAAACTGTAATATTGTTTTCTGTGATGTTTTGAATATGATGTAAATATATCATCACGGTAGCAAAAGAGAGAAAAAGAAAAATAACAACTTTAAACAAATCATGTTTTATATCATTGTAGTTTGAAAGGATGTGAAGGTTATGAGAATTATAATAAAGAATGCAGAAAAAAATATTGGAAATAATTATAAAATTATATAAAATATACAGTTAAATTCAATAAATAATAAATGAATAAAAATGAAATAATAAAATGAAATAAATTTAAATTAAAAAGGAAAGCACCCCTCAAGAGGGCCTCGTTTGTCCATGTTTCAAAGTCCGATTTGTTGTGCCCTCTCCTCGACAAAACCCCGACGGTCTGTTTTGAGTCCATCTTGGCACTGCTATAAATACTAAAAATAAAACAAAATCAAAATATAAGAAATCAAATAAGAAATATAAATCAAATCAAATAAGACATTACAGATGGAACTTAAAATAAAACATGCTTTAATATGAATCAATGCAATGCATTTGAATGCAAAACATTAAATGAACCTAAAAGCAATTTGCAATGAGAAAAAAATGTCACTTTTTTATCAATTCTGCATTTAAATTTGTCACGCCATGTTTTTTATGTGTGAGCCTATTAGACCAATGTTTCAGGGTGAATCTCACAAGATTTGGACAGAACGACACATTCTAACTCTAACTGCCTTTCACTGTCTTAACCAGCTGCAACACCACAGACTTTGAGCATTGAATCATGTGTCTGTCCTCAATAAAGGCAACAACACAGCCAATCTTAAAAATGTGTTGGTAAACACACAGATATGCATAGTGGGATTCGTGTAAAATTAGATTCTAATGTGAACGGGGCTGATGCAATACAAATAGAAACAAAGCAACCAATAAAACATGCTGTGCAGCTGATAAGGAAACAGTGTGTGTCCATCAAAAGAGGAGAAAACAAACCAGCCTGTACTGTTCTCCAAGCTTTGTCTCCATACACACTCTCGCTCATACAGGGAGCCGGACAATATATTAGGCTTACAGGGCAATATATAGGGAGTTTGCTCCCTACAAATTCCCAGAATTAACTGCAAAACAGTTGGGAAGCTCACCACATTCATCTATCGGGAACAAGATTTCTCATGGAATCTCTCAGATTTTCATGGAATTCAAGCATCTTGATGTTAACTTACAATACTTATCAAGTGCCTTTTATTAAAAGTATTAATAAAATAAGCTAACAAAAGACACCCATGAAAACAAAACAAACAAAATAGTTTTTGAGGCTAGCCAATAAATTACATTAACAATATATGTAACATTAAAGGGTTACTTCAGCGATTAGCATTAAGCTTTGTATCAGTAGAAACCTGGGATTATAATTGAATGATCGTACACTCCGTACACTCATGCTAAATTTGGTTCACACTATATTGAACAGACACATTGAGTTTTTAATTATAGTGTCTGTTCTCTAACTGAACTAAACTATTTTATTACTATGACAATGAAAACAACGGTAGGGGCAGTACTGTGGAGGGCAAGTGATCCAGTGATCCAGTAACAGTGGCTTTGGGAGTGGCCAGGGCAGTGAAGCAAGTGCATTCTGGGAGTTGTTGTCTTTCACCCACATGAGCCAAAAATACATGTTATGGCTCTTCTCAGTCTAGAAGGCACCAAATTCAAAAAATTATTTCTACTACATAAATGACCCAGTTTAAATACACAATCATCTTCCCAGAGCTGAAGTAACCCTTTAACTTATAATTTTATGAAATTACTTTTAATTAAGCAATTCACTATTTTATTTTATTTTATTTTATAATATCATATTTAGCATTAATAGCATTTCATGACTCTATTTTTAAGATTTACCGCAATTTCACTATTAAATCATTTTATCTAATAAAAAAATATTGTATTTGAACATATATTTCCAAATTATTTCATAAGTTCCCATAATGTACTTTTTAACACTAGCAATGAAGATGTGTGATAAACGCACGTGTGCTCATGATACACTTATAGAAAAAAAGGTGGCAAAATTGTACCTTTAGGGGTACAACAGCTTGTCACTGAACGCAGTACGCGTAAAAAGTGTGTTTGTAACTTTTTTACCACAAACATGTTTATAGTAGTACCTTATTGTACGTATTTGTACAAGTAGGGTACTAATATGCAATTTTAGGAGTAAAAAAGTTAAAAATATATATCCTTTTTAAGGCTACTGCCCCAGTGACAAGCTGTTGTACCCATAAAGGTCCAATTTTGGCCCACTTTTTCTATGTGTGTATCCTGATTGACATCAGCGGGACATAAGGAGTGTAACAAACTCAAGCCACAGAAACGACTCTGAGAGTTTGAGCCAGCCTGAGGGAACATGGCCAGTCTCTGTTGCCTTTATCTTCATCTAGTCTGTCATTATCAGCTTTGGCAGACTAATATGGGAGCGTGTCACGTTGACATGACCGACCTCACCATACAAAAAGATCCTTCAGAGACGAGCATGGCGGGACAGACGAGTTATGCTCAGCCAAAGCAAACATTAAAGGTCTTGTAGCGAAGGCAGGCGGTTTTGGGTCCCAACTTCTCCGAGTGCTTGCCAGACCACCTCCAACCAAACCAACAAACATGATTAAAGACCTTCAAGCTGCTTCTGTTGTCATGGTGGGTTACCCTTTAAAATCATAATAACACAAGTTCAACTAATGAACACATCATCCTCATACTGCATAATGAATGAGTTTTCAGACCAAACGCTGCTTAATTATCCCTTAAAGCCAAGACGATGCTGAGATCCAACTGGGTCCGGGCCAAGACAGACTCTGCATCTTCAAGTAATTGATTTAATCTAATTGTATCCAAGGAAAAATCAAACCCAAATTAACATTCAGTCATTATTTACCAACTTTCATGACATTCCAAACTGTATATGCATAAAAGAAGAATTGTTCTCAGCTGTAAAAAAAAGGGGGAAAAAAGAGAAAAAAATTACAACAGCTCTGTAGAGATACTACATAATTGGAAGAAAAGAGGCAAATGCTGAGTTGAAAAATATCAATAAAAAATTAACATCTCAAGATTTCTATTTTTTTAATGAATATTACTTGTCAAATTGATTATTTAATGTATTTTATATAATATATAATTTTAATGTAATATAATGTGAAGGTTATGAAAATTATAAAAACGAATGTAAAGAAAATTTAATTAAATTAGAAAAAGATAAAATATAAATGTTTTATATCATTTGAATGCATCTTAATGTGAATGTTATGGTAGGGGAAAATTAAATAAAAATTAAAACAAACAAATAAATAAACAAACACACACACACACACACACACACACACACACACACACACACACACACACACACACACACACACACACACACACACACACACACACACACACACACACACACACACACACACACACACACACACACACACACACACACACAAATAAATACACATAATGGAAGGGAAAAAAAAGAAAGAAAAAAAAAACAGTATAATGACAAAAAAATAAAGGATCCAAACTACCAATCTGCAAATGACTGGACAAATATCAGATACTCGATTTAAAGTGTCAAAATGTAAGAATTTTCATATATTAATAAATTATTTTATTGCCAGTGCGTGTATAAAATGTAACAAACCCTAAAAACGTGCCAGACTTCCCAGGCTCTCTATGAAAGTCTGTAGACTGATTTTTATGTGAAGGACTCGAGATGTTTTGCCAGGAAAATCAAAAGGATGTGACATTTACACACTCACACTCCTGAGAACATCTCTCTATAGTTCAATGAGACATGAAACAAATGCTAATATAATGTTCAGTATAATGTCTAAAAAGCCATTATGTCATGCAATGGGTTCATTCAGTCTATAGTCTCACAGCCAGATGTATAGTCTCAAATATATAATCAAACTTCATAATTGCCAGTGAATGGCAGAGCTGGGGCAGACCTCCACAACTGTTTGATCAGATGCTTTCTTAACTGTTGTTTTTGCACTCATTTTTGTTGTGTTTATTTTCTTATTCACACAATATGTAATTTTCTGTAATTTTTTGTACATAGAAAAACACCCAGAGATGTGTGCATGTTTGCATTTTGTTCTGTCACTGGCAATTATCTAACCTTGAAATCAGGATTAGGCAAAAAAAAAAAAAAAAAAAAAAATGTCCTACATGTGAAAACAGTTTGTGTCAGTTAGACAATTCAACATTTCTTGTGCTAGAGCACATCGGGCAGTAGTTTTGGTATCACAATGCCACATTTATTAAGAAACAAATGTTGGATTTCATTCCACTAATATGATGCAAGGCAGTGTTATTCACTAATTGGATGTTAGCATGTGCGTGAGATTATAGGAAGTGGGAAATAAGCCATAATATGTGATCTTTGCCCTTGTGAACTTTTACTCTATATCCCAGTTTCCTCAATTCCAGCTGAGACTCCAGACTCAAATTGAAGTTGTCCATACACGATTGTGAAGAGAATTCCCTAAACTAAATGTCACCATATGCCACAGTTCTCTAAGGCTGATGAAAGCTTGCCTTCAACGTCCAAATCACTTCTAGTTTTGGCAGCCATTCCTAATTTGCCCACAGATATCTGGGATTTCCTGGAGTAAAAAAAAAGGCACATTGAGAGAGATAGAGAAAATGTCCCACTACATGCCTTCGGATGCTATATGCTATATGTTTTATTTATGGTTATTTTAGGCTATAATGTAATGCCAACAAAAAGTACCAATCTGATATTTAAAATATTTCATATTTTAAAATATTTCATATTTTATCTCTGAAATATGTGTTGTATGTAAAATCAACAAAAAGTATATTTAAACATAGTTTGTTTGTTGTTGTTGTTGTTGCTTTTTTGCTTTTACTTTTTTTTATTGGCTTACCCCAAAATTATTTTGTTTTTCAAAAATATATGTTGCACCACACAAATTGTAATGATTTTTTAGTAAAACTTAATTTTAAGGTTCAGTTATTAACTATTAACTAGTTGCTTACTAGCATGCATATTACTAGGATATTGTCTGTTTATTTGTACTTATAAAGCAAATATTAATATCTTATTCTGGATGACCTTATTCTACATCCCTTAATCCTACCCAATACCTAAACTTAAATGCGGCAAAAACTACTTTACTAACTATTAATAAGCAGTAAATTAGGAGTTTATTGAAGCAAAATTCGCTGTTAATAGTGAACATGTGTTCCCCATACTAAAGTGTTACCGATTTTTTTACTATACAGTAATGCACATTTCTGAGGCAAATGTGAATAACTGTAAAAAAAATAAAAAAATAAAAAATTGGCATATGAAAAAACATGCAAAAAAGCATAAAAATATATAATGCTAAACACAAACACAAAGTGTGTGTGTGTGTGTGTGTGTGTGTGTGTGTGTGTGTGTGTGTGTGTGTGTGTGTGTGTGCATGCATGCGTATTAATGTAAAAAGTTACAGAAAAAATATAGCAAGCAAATAAGCATAACTGTCATAAAAGGTAATGCCCCACACGGACATAAATATGTAAATGGTATTTATCCCATTACATATCCAATAAATAAATTAAAAGAGGCATGGTAATTCCATAAGATTTTGATACTTTATATTGCTGCAAAAATAAAGAATTTTTTAAAGAGTGATATAACACTCCCCAATAATGCTGAGATGTTAAACCTCAAACTCCACAATATCAGCAGCTTTTACCTCGCGCTTTAATGGAAATACGCTCTCAAGCAAACTATTCCATGACCCACTGATCCACAGCTTTTACAAAACGGACAGACGGCAGCAATTCATCCAACACTCCCCCATCGCCGGCCCTTATCCACTGAAAGATGGTCTTCATGCATACAGGAGGCACTCAACCCTGCCGTAATCTAAAGTCCATTTAATGTACATTAACAGCCTTATGAGCATTTTTACAGTTCCTGCTCAAACCCCCTCAGCACTAATGAGGGGTCACACATCGCTCGCAGGTGGAGCTGCTTCTGTTAAATGTCAATGGAGGAATACGCAGTTAGCCAGAAACGCAGGTGTCGAGAATGATACATGCAGGCTATTAAAATGAGAGGTTTTAGAGAGCGTGAGCGGAAGTAAAACTTTATTATGCTTATTTTGTGAATGTCAGAGGAGTGATATAATAACACAAATGAATATGCAAGCCTATGGTACTTCGCGTTTTGTGACATTCACAACATATTTGACGATGTATTACAATTACAATTAACTTTTGATGAGGTACAAATATGATGTAGAATTGTCTATAAAACTTTAAATATCATATTTATTATTAATAAATGACACACAAGACACTATTACTGTTAAAAAAATTATTAATATATATATATACAGTATATATATATATATATATATATATATATATATATATATATATATATATATATATATATATATATATATAATCACTAAATTCTATTTGGAATGTTATTGCAGTCAATAAAATACAGCATTATTAGACAGATAATATGTAAAGATGTGTTGTACAGATCAGGGGATAATTATGCATAATTAAATAGACAAAAATATAGATGAAATTACTTGTTTGTGTTGTGTTGCAAAATACAAGCAAAAATGTATTTCAAGTCATTTCAAATTTTTTTTTAATTTTTTTTTTCCATATATAGGGCCAGATTTACTAAACGGCAAATTAGCGTGAGAGCGCAGTCCCCAAAAAACCGCAGATGGGAGTGAAAATTTCTGCTCATGACCTACTGACGAAAACAGACACAGCCAGATCATTTCCATATGGACCAACAATCTACTAGTTAGCGTCTGGTATATGAAGTGGGTTTTTTTAAGGGTGGTGAATAATGCCGCAGTAAACTGATAAGTGCAAACCCTTGTAAATCACTATGCATGATTAATTTACAGATGCTGATCATATAATTAGAATTTGTTTAAAAAGTTGATATATTTCACTAATTCCTTTCAAAAAGTGAAACTTGTATATTACATTAATTCATTACACACAGACTGATATATTTCAAATGTTTGTTTCTTTTAATTTTGATTATAATTGAAAACTAAGAAAATCTCAAATTCAGTATTTTAGAAAATGTTAATATTGTGAAAAGTTTCAATATTGAAGACACCTGGTGCCACCAACAGACAGTGTCAGAAGCGTCTCACTTGGGCTAAAGACAAAAAGGACCAATGACATTAAATTTAGTTTTTTCTTTGGAAATCAGGGTCCCAGAGTATAGAGGAAGAGAGGAGAGGCACACAATTCACGTTGCTTGAGATTTAGTGTAAAGTTTCCAGTCAGTGATGGTTTGGGGTGCCATGTCATCTGCTGGTGTTGTTCCACTGTTTTGGTCCAATGTTAACGCAGCCGTATACCAGGATGTTTTAGAGCACTTCATGCTTCCTGCTGCTGACTAACTTTATGGAGATGCAGATTTCATTTTCCAACAGGATTTGGCACCTGCAAAAAACCTGTTCTGAGGACCATGGTATCCCTGTTTTTAATTGGCCAGTAAACTCGCCTGACCTTAACCCCATAGAAAATGTATGGAGTATGTGAAGAGGAAGATGTGATTTGCCAGACCCAACAATGCAGAAGAGCTGAAGGCCACTATCAGAGTAACCTGGGCTCTCATAACACCTGAGCAGAGCCACAGACTGATCGACTCAGTAATTCAGGCAAAAGAAACCCCAACTAAGTATTTGAGTGCTGTACATGCTCATACTTTTCATATTCATACTTTTCAGTTGGCCATTGGATTTCTAAAAATCCTTTCTTTCTAATGGTCTTAAGTAATTAGATACCGATTTTGGAATTTTCCTTAGTTGTCAGTTATAATCATCAAAATTAAAAGAAATAAACATTTGAAATACAGTCTGTGTGTAATGAATGAATATAATATACAAGTTTCACTTTTTGAATGGAATTAGTGAAATAAATCAAATTTTGATGGTATTGTAATTATATGACCAGCAACTGTTTATACTCTCCTCTCATAAATGTTGTGCCTGAAAGGGAAACTGCTCAAAATGCATATGCAATAAGATCAGCCATAAAAATAACCCTGTCCACACCTTCTCAGTGGTAATTTATCACTGCACGTCTTTAGTAAATCCTTACAGTATTTAAATAATGGCAAAAGAGTGTTTGCGCTCCTGCAAGCTGTTATTAAAGCTGGCCCTTGGTCTAGAAAGCATGTATTGCAATGCATCCGTCCATAATCAGACTCAATAAATGTTTTGGAAATCTGGGAATGGACGAGCAATAGGAAGGGAAAGAGCGCTGGTTCACTGCACACTGCAGAGATGCTAACTGGAGCATGCCGCAGTATTACAGGTAGCAGCTGGTGGCTGGAGCTTGCCCAGGAATGGCCCGAGGCGTCCGCTGATCACCTACGCCCACCTGGAATGGACAGTCTGACCTGTTCCCACTGCAACAAGCCACTGAGGCTCAGTTGTCATCCGGCCGCTAAAAGCCCGCTGTGCTGCGCTCTCCTCAATCAGAAATGAACCGTGCAGAATCAGACCTCAGTCTCTGCTTGACTACATTATGTGAATGCTTCTGGTCATGTAAATCATATGGTACATGTCGGCTCATCATCTTCTGGTCATGTAAATCATATGGTACATGTCGACTCATCATCAGACTGACCATGTGTCCATACAGCCTAAGGTGCAGTCAACCAGGCCGATTAAGTCTTTACATATTTGTGTTTGTGTGTGTGTATATTAAGGAAAGGCAGGTTTCACTAACTATTCTGACAGACTATCTATCAGACAAACTATCAGAGTGATTAATTAGTAACATTAACAGAAAACAACCCTTTTTTTTCTGTAAAAAAATAATAACTGAATAGTTACTTTCCTAACACGTTTCCAGTCATATTGTGATCAATTTAATGCTCAATGCGCTTTTAAAAAACTAAAATATTTGCCTTTAAAATGTTATAACAAAATGCACTAAATACATTTCAAAGAAAGAAAGAAAGAAAGAAAGAAAGAAAGAAAGAAAGAAAGAAAGAAAGAAAGAAAGAAAGAAAGAAAGAAAGGGCACATAAAACTTTCAACCATACACCTACAGTAAAACTTCCATGCACATCATGACCGCTTTAAAATGCTAATCTATATCTGTATCTATATGGTTTGCTAAAACCATTTCCATGATCAAATACAAGTGTTATTCAGAATGCAAACTTCAATTCTTATCTTCTCTCACCTAGACGTATATTTGCAATCTCATAAATGGATTGGTTTCTGTTTGAGCAGAGCTCGTCTGCGGTGCCATTGTATAAATATTAGTTTAATTCCCTATGCATTAGCGTGAGGAACGAGCCGGCATTACTCTTCCCAGCACATCCGTCCCAGCAGGCTTCAGGGATGTAATGGTGTGTGACTCCTCCATCTGAGGCGACTGTCTGTTAGATTTTGATCATGGAATTTCAACCCTAAATATCTTGTAAAAATCACCACAATTTTACTCAAGGAGAAGAACAACATTCGTTCCATCAGAAAAGGGGAAAGGAAATGCACTGTGTGAATAGACTTTGATGGCTGTGACATTTTGTGACAAAAGTGTGCTGAAATAAAACATATACAGAATGAAACAAACAGAGAAATGAAAAAAATCAACGGAAACATGAGGCGTGTTTTTCGGCCGCTGGTTTGTTTTGAAGTGCAGTGACTTCCTCGACACGCTTCGGTGCAGCTTGTTATCCAATTTGTCGTGAGTTCAAGAGGTATTGCGTCTGTCAAAATAAGCTTTTACACCAACAGCCGTCTGAAACAGACCTTGAATTTTTAAGTAACACACATCGAGAGGACTGGGTGTGAATTCTTATTAGGCTTCAAGTTTCTGTAATGAACTCCAGGACTGAACAGCATGTGTCCTATTCAAGAACAGTCCAAGTTACAAATCATTAAAGACACTTCTAGCATCAACTCCTGTTTAATGTCTTAATACACATCATTCAGAGGTTTGGGTCGGGAAGATTTTTTTTATGTTTTTGAAATAAGTCCCTTCTCCTCAACAAGGCTGCCAATTAATTTCTTAAAAAATACAGTAAAAATGGTAATATTGCAAAATATTTTTACAATTTAAAACGTACTCGGTTACTTTCGTAACCTCGGTTCCCTGAGAGAGAGGAACGAGTATTACGTATGGGAAAAACTCCTTTTCTCGAGAATGTGAAGCAAAACTTTTAATAAAGGTATCTATGTAAAGCGCAGTGAGCTGCACGGCCATAGCCCAGCGCGAGGAGCGCTCTGATTGGCCGGGCTGCGGCAACTGCAGGAACCTATGGTGAGGCGGCTGAGAGGAACGAACCAATGGGGGGCGTTCCAGAAGCCCGCCGAAAAAGGTGCTTATATTTGCATACAGGAGGCTATATAAGACCCTAATTCGCCATAGGTGTCAGGTTTTAAGATCGACTGAAGCGATACCTGAGAAGCATAAACACGGCACGGAACGTAATACTCGTTCCTCTCTCTCAGGGAACCGAGGTTACGAAAGTAACCGAGTACGTTCCCTTTCGAGAGAGGTTCCTCGTATTACGTATGGGAACACAATGTAAAGCGCCGTGTGTGCTGACTGACCCAGTATACCCAAAGCACATGTTATAAACCCCCGAGACACCGACAGAGGCGGCTTATAAGGGGAATGAAGAACCGGAAGAGTCGGTTCGTTTGAACAGCTGATCGGACATAGTCGGATCTTATGATGAATGAATAGTGCTTAAGGACTAATGTGTACAGGCCAAAATGTAAGGCAATCTGTTTGCCAGGGTCAAGATAGAGCCTAGATGGAGAGAAGCCCTGCTTGTAGAGCTGGAACCTCCAACTTGTAGAATCTGATAAAAGTGGACGGAGAGGCCCAGCCTGCCGCCGCACAGATATCTTCCAAAGAAATGTCACACGACCAAGCCCAAGATGAGGCCATGCCTCTAGAGGAGTGGGCTTAAATGCCTGTAGGACAGGTTAGGTCCTAGACCTATATGCTAGTGGGACTGCATCCACTATCCAGTGTGAGAGACTGTTTCATGACAGCACAAACTTTAGTGCGGCCACCGAAGCAATGAAGAGCTGATCCGACTGCCTGAAGGGGGCGGAGCGCTCTAGATACAATCTCAATGCTCTGACTGGGCAGAATAGGTTTGCGTCTTATTCCCTCTGAGACGCGGGTTAAGCAGTGCAAAGACCTGCATACTGAAGGGGTTGATAGCACTTTCAGCATAAAACCATGCCTCGGTTTGAGCACAACCTTGAAGTTGCTGGACCCAAACTCAAGACAGGAAGGGCTCACGGAGAGTGCAGGTAAGCCACCCACTCGGTTAACCGAGGCCACAGCCAGCAGAAAAACGGTTTTGAGTGATATGTGCTTCAAGCTCGTGTTCTGAAGTGGTTAGGAGGGGGAACCCTTCACGGCCTCCAAAACCATGGCGAGGTCCCAAATAGGGACCGAGGTAGGGGCAAGGCGGGCTGAATCTCCTGGCCCCTTTAAGAAAACACACAATAAGATCACTTTTCCCTAGTGAATGTGCCGCGATCGGAGCGTGGCTAGCTGCTATGGCGGAGACACACACCCCGAGTTTGGAGGGGGGACGACCCGCATCCATTAGCTCTTGGAGAAAGCGAGCAGTTCCGCCAGTTCGCATGAGTGTGCGTCGATGTTTCGCGTAGCACATTGGTTAGAAAACCACTGACCACTTCAAAGCAGAGCTGCCAGATAGCAGGGGCTCTAGCTTCCGAAAAAGTGTTCATAACTTGTCAGAGAGGTTCCCGGATACCGTTGATGGGCCATACGTGGAGGGCCCACAGCTCGGGATTGGGATGCCAGACCTTCCCTTTCATTGGCAGAATAGGCATGGGGCTGTGTCTGACAGCTGAAACAGTATGGAGAACCATGTGCGGTTCTTCCAAAGTGGGGCTATTAAAAAGCACAGGCTGCAGCTGGATCGCGATCGGAGGGAACATATAGAGGGAGTCTGGGCCAACATGGGCCAGGGCATCCCTGCGTTTGCAGAAAAAATATTGGGCAGCGTGTGCTGTGCGAGCTGAATTGTTTGCGGGTAAAGGGACCATCCCCCTGGGGACATGGGTCCTCTGGATAACATGTCCGGACCCTGATTCAGAATACCTGGCACGTAAGCCGCCCTTAGGGAGCTCAGATTGTGCTCTGCCCATAAAAGGAGATGCTTAGCCATGCAGTGAAGAGAGTCTGATCTCGGCTGCCCTAGCGATTTTATGTACATTATCAAGACGTGGTGGTTCTTATGCCGTAAGTCTTGAGTCTATGACAATGACTGTACTGATAAGCCTGCCCCTCGAAGGCGAATCTCAAGAATGGCCTGTAGTGGGGGTGGGGGGTTATCGTAACGTGAAGTATGCGTTTTTCAGATCTATTGAGAAAACCCAATCCCCGGGGCGAATGTGCGCGAGGATTTGTTTCACCGTCAGCACCTTGAAACGAGCGTGTCATAAGTGCTTTGTTCAGATGCCTGGAAAATGGGCCTGAGACCGCCACCCATTTTCGGCATGAGGAATTAGCGACAGTAAAAACCTGACTCGCTAGCGTCGGGTGTACTGTTTCCGCCGCTCTCTCCTTTAACAGTCTCAATGCCTCAGCGAGAAGCATGTGACTGACACTGCTTCTTACAGAGGGCTCGACCACGGCTTGAATCGCGGGGTCTGCGAGCAAAACTGTAGCGAGAACCTCGTTTTATATGTTCAACACCCAATATTATATACCAGGAATGGCCTGCCAGGCCTGGGCTCGTAAAGCCAGGGGTTGAATTAGATTCGGGGGCTGGCCGCTTAGTAATAGGGGCCTGTTAGCCAGGTTGCTTGTGCTGTAACACTGCTTGTAACACTGTGGGGATAGTGTTAGTTTTGGCGGTGCAGGCTTTGCAGTGGGCGCACGCCTCACATTTATATTGTGTGTGTGAGAGTGAACTTTGTGAAAAGTGCTTGGGTGCAGGAGTGCAGACTGTAAAGTGGGCACATTTCCTACATAGAAAGCTCTTTTGTGTGTAGTGTAAACAATGTGCAGTGGCGCACAACCTACGTAGAATACCCACGGTGCAAACCAGTGAGCAAATCCACAGGGGTAAACGCACACAGCATTAGTGTGCAGACGAGCGTGTTTAACACAGGCTAGTTGACTGCAATATTTCATCTCCAGTCACTTAACTTAAGGGAACTGGGAGAATGTAAGGAAGTGCGGGTGGTATGTGAGCCATTCCACAATGCCGTTATGCTCTAGTCTAGACTGAAAGCACGCATGCAGACAAGCGTGTTTGACCACAGGCTAGTTGACTGCAATAAGGCTAGTTGACTTTATATGGTGTAATCCGGCCACGGCGGGATTTATTTGTGATTTTGTGAGGCTGAATTAACAGTGCTTATGTAGGGGTGCACACTGTGTAGTGGACACTTTGTCTACAGTGTAAAAACCTTTCCAGCCGCCTGAATAAACGGGGACTGGAAGTGATAGAGTGAAAAAAGGGCTTAGCTTGGCAGCCATTTTCCGACGCCCTTATGCTCTGACAGTGAGCGCGTGCTATGACGTAAGCCGCGCTCTAGTCAGCAACGCGCTGTGGAAGGGGCGCGCGCTATCATGACAAGGCAGCCATTACAACTTCCTTGGCAGTAAGCGCGCGCTGCAGCGACATTGTTCTTGACATACCCAACAGCCCGAGCTCGCTCGTCTAACTTACTC
The DNA here is from genome assembly GCF_024679245.1 of Pseudorasbora parva. NCBI lineage: Eukaryota > Metazoa > Chordata > Actinopteri > Cypriniformes > Gobionidae > Pseudorasbora > Pseudorasbora parva. The sequence goes on from NC_090175.1 coordinate 54,706,263, forward strand.
TAGTATTCTCTGTCCGCAGCGCTTCAGCACGGCGGCGGTAGAATGAGCACGGCGAGAGCTTCGGCTCGAGTTTGTTTATTCACTCTAGTATTCTCTGTCCGCGGCGACAGCGCGACTGAACGAGAATTGGAAGCGTGAGGAAAAACTCTGTCCGCGGCGCTTCTAATTCGGCGAGAGCTTCGGCTGTTAGTTTATTCACTCTAGTATTCTCTGTCCGCGGCGATAGAGCGACAGGACGAGAGAATTGGAAGCGTGAGGTAAAACTCTGTCCGCGGCGCTTCTAGCACGGCGAGAGCTTCGGCTCGAGTTTGTTTATTCACTCTAGTATTCTCTGTCCGCGGCGATAGAGCGACAGAACGAGAATTGGAAGCGTGAGGTAAAACTCTGTCCGCGGCGCTTCTAGCACGGCGAGAGCTTCGGCTCGAGTTTGTTTATTCACTCTAGTATTCTCTGTCCGCGGCGATAGAGCGACAGGACGAGAGAATTGGAAGCGTGAGGTAAAACTCTGTCCGCGGCGCTTCTAGCACGGCGAGAGCTTCGGCTCGAGTTTGTTTATTCACTCTAGTATTCTCTGTCCGCGGCGATAGAGCGACAGGACGAGAGAATTGGAAGCGTGAGGTAAAACTCTGTCCGCGGCGCTTCTAGCACGGCGAGAGCTTCGGCTCGAGTTTGTTTTATTCACTCTAGTATTCTCTGTCCGCGGCGATAGAGCGACAGGACGAGAGAATTGGAAGCGTGAGGTAAAACTCTGTCCGCGGCGCTTCTAGCACGGCGAGAGCTTCGGCTCGAGTTTGTTTATTCACTCTAGTATTCTCTGTCCGCGGCGATAGAGCGACAGGACGAGAGAATTGGAAGCGTGAGGTAAAACTCTGTCCGCGGCGCTTCTAGCACGGCGAGAGCTTCGGCTCGAGTTTGTTTTATTCACTCTAGTATTCTCTGTCCGCGGCGATAGAGCGACAGGACGAGAGAATTGGAAGCGTGAGGAAAAACTCTGTCCGCGGCGCTTCTAGCTCGGCGAGAGCTTCGGCTCGAGTTTGTTTATTCACTCTAGTATTCTCTGTCCGCGGCGATAGAGCGACAGGACGAGAGAATTGGAAGCGTGAGGAAAAACTCTGTCCGCGGCGCTTCTAGCACGGCGAGAGCTTCGGCTCGTGTTTGTTTATTCACTCTAGTATTCTCTGTCCGCGGCGATATCGCGACTGAACTAGAGAAGAGGAAGACTGAGGAAAAACTCCGTCTGTCCGCGGCGCCTCCTCAGCGCGACGGTATAGTGACGAGAGCTTAGGCTCGAGTTCGCCTATTCACTCTAGTATTCTCTGTCCGCGGCTGTAGCGCGACGGAATGAGAGAAGAGTGGGAACAACTCTGTGGCAGCGGCGGAAGAAGAGCCGCGGCGGTGGCAGAGTGAAGAGAGCTTCGGCTTGAGTGTGCTCATGTCCTCTAACATTCTCTCTTTCCGCGGCGCTATTCAGCGCGACGGGACGAGAGCAGAGGGAGAGTGAGAAGAGCTCCGTCTTTCCGCGGCGCTTAACGACGCGGCGGAACGAGAGAGTCCTCGAGTAGAACAAGCCTGTAAGCTCTAGAAGTGGCGTTGCAGCGGCAACACACACACAAACACATATAACACTCAACATAGACACAGTTTAAAGGATATATAACGCCGGATGGCGTAGCTGGAACGGCAGAGAAGGCGGAGAGGGAGTCCGTCGTCCTCAGCTGCAGGTTCCGCTGGTGCCTTTTCAACGGCGGTGCTTCTTCCGGAGACCAGCGAAGGTATCGCTGAAGGAGATAAAATCTGACACCTATGGCGAATTAGGGTCTTATATAGCCTCCTGTATGCAAATATAAGCACCTTTTTCGGCGGGCTTCTGGAACGCCCCCCATTGGTTCGTTCCTCTCAGCCGCCTCACCATAGGTTCCTGCAGTTGCCGCAGCCCGGCCAATCAGAGCGCTCCTCGCGCTGGGCTATGGCCGTGCAGCTCACTGCGCTTTACATAGATACCTTTATTAAAAGTTTTGCTTCACATTCTCGAGAAAAGGAGTTTTTCCCATACGTAATACGAGGAACCTCTCTCGAAAGGGAACAACTGTTTTCTACGTAAATAAAAATATATTCCTGTCATCAGAGTTGAATTTTCAGCATCATTACTCCAGTCTTCTAGTCTAGAAATCTAGACGCACCCTAGCGGCAGCAAATCTAATCTGCCACGAGTGTCGTCTAGCAACTCTCAATACCCTTCTGAGCTGTAAATGCCAAACTATGGTCGGGCCAATCATATCGTGTATAGAGTCGGTGGGCGGGGCTTAACATAAAGACGGCCGGGTTGCGTTTGTGTGCATCTTGTAAACATAGAAACTGGCGAACTGCGTCTTTCGAATCAGCTTTGACCGCGACTCTGGTTGGTTGTAGCGATATCCAATTGCGTGCACACCGTGCAGAGGGAGTTTGACAGAGAGCCGTTTATCCGCCCCTCGGATTGAGCTGTCAATGGTGAGTTTCCAGAACAAACATCTTGATGTCGGTCTGGCTTGTCAGGCTACCAGTCTTCAGTTTCACGTGATCCTTAACAAATCATTTGCGTTCAGTATAATACGTTCATCCAATCAAAGACACTGACTAAGCAAATATGCAAATAAGGATGTTAAAACATCAGCGTATGAATGCCCAGGATTATTAGGTAAAGGGGTCATGAACTAATCGATGAAAATTTCCTTGAGCTTTTAACATAAGAGGTCATCATACTACAAACATCCTTATTAGTCCAAAAACATCTTTCGACAAAGCCTAGAGAATCAATCAGCGTGGAATGTGTTTATCTGTGAAAGACCGTCTCTGCAAATGATCAACGCCTACTTCATCATGGCAACTTTGGCCCCGCCCACTGGTGTGTTAGCGAGATGACAAGAAGAGAAGAGTGATACTACACTTAAATAACATTAACTTTTCGAAGGATCCTATATTTATTTCAAACAATGTCCATCTCCCCCACATGAGCATAATTTATTTGTATTCACAATTTCAACGCAGGCTTTGCAAACAGACTTTTTGATTCAACAGTAATGCCACAACATGTGAGTAATTTAAGTGTTAATTCTAATGCCTGATCTGTGACCAGTGATTTCTGATATGTAATGATTCATGTACAGTCAGATGTTCTTTGACTGTGTGTCAGTAAATCAAACCAGTGACTAAACGATCAACTTCACATTTTTTTGTTATTTAATCTGTGATGACATTATATATAGAAAGAGATCGAAGAACACTCCCTTTACAATCGCTGGAGCTGTCAATCCTTAGTGTGCAAAAATCAAATTGTAATGTCAAGATCACTGCATTCATAAGCTCAACATGTCTGTGATCGGCTATGATCTGAATATAATGCCGAAGATCTAAATATGATGCTATAATCAACACTTTTCACTATTAGTTAACATTGAGAGATGTAATAGTTAAAAATGTGAGTTCCACATGTAATACTAGCTATTTCCTATGCAAAAATATAGCCAATCACAGCAGTGGCCGTTTTACACTGAAGTCTCACACCAGCCAATCACAGCAGTGGCCGTTTTACACTAAAGTCTCACAGCAGCCAATCAGAGCAGTGAATGTTTACACTGAATAATCACACCAGCCACACCTCTTCAAGCAGAGCGTTTAGGAAAAATAGCCCTTTATTTCTAAATTATGACAATTTTTTTAAAGGTGCCCTAGAATGTTAAATTGTTCTCTGATATCTACAGAGTGGGTATGGGGCTTATTTAAGGACACACATTGTCCAGATACAGTTTTACAGGTCCATTTTTACAACCCTATAAATCGTCCCTATGATGTAATGCTCTGTTTTTGCCTTATTTGGAAGAGTCATTAAAAATATTAATGTTGAGCTCTGCTCTGATTGGCTTATTTCAGCAGCTCACAGCTCACAGCAGTTCAGTGAAGCGGCTCATGAGTCCTGACAGAACACAGACTGACTGAATGACACTTTTAGCAGAACATCTCAAATGGAGATTGATAACATGCAGCTTACTTGTTTATTGGTGTTTTCAGATCATCCGCACGAGAGAGAGATAGCTCGCGTGCATATGGTTGCCAGATTTCGAGATTGTACATGTTTAGGTAAAACACTGGATAGTACAGCTACGTGTTCTTTTGTCAGGAAAAGCTCTGATTGGGGGATTTAATTTCTGAAATCTGGCAACCGCATACACAAACACTCTTCTTTTCAACCCAACAAAACCAAAACCAGTGCTTTTAGTTCAAGTTTTTATTTTTTAAACTACATTTTAGACTTGTCTTTTTTCGTCAACGATATTGCAAGTTTATATAACGTTAGTCACAATGTAGGCTACACAGTGACTGTGGTGTACTCTGAAATACAAGCATGCAAAAACATCATACTTCAGTTTTCAAAAATATAAATATATTTTTTTTACTAAATGAATAGAAGCCTTATCAAATGACTATCGTTTTAACTTATATGGTGGAGAAGGTGACGTTAGCAAGAAGGATCGACTGAGCAATCTGTAAGCAACTAAATGTAGTATGACAAGTATACGGTTGTATTTTGTAATACAAAATAATATTAACCATTTTACTTAGACACACTATTTAGTTTTGTATGGTACTTGGAGTTTCCTGTTGTTACTATACTAGAATCTTGCATTATCTAGACAATGCTGTCTCTCTAAGAAAATTTCAATTAAATCAGAAATTGTTGAAAACAGTCAATAAGTGGATAAATCACTATTACTGCTTGCAGGAATATAGTTGGATTTGTCCCTTTCTTTAGTTTAAGATGCTGAGCGACTCCTGCTTGATATTGTCCCAGGTTAGAAAAACTGTCTGCGGTGAAATGGGCCAAGCAAAGGAACGATTTTGAATTATATTGTTGCGGTATCCGATTATAATAAACATCAACCATGACATTTTTATCTGTGGGAACGGTACGAAAAGTCCTCACATCCCCTGCACAGCCTGGAACATGACATTTGTGTCCAAAAGCTGCCATTTTTGCTATCCTTGAGTGTCGTTTGTTTTCCTGCAGTCCTGCTGATTCGGCTACACAGTTCCGCCTGACAATGAACATGTTCTGGCATATGCAAATGTTGGGGCGTACATATTAATGATCCCAGCGATTGCATCACAGTTGGCCTTATGTTGAAATTCTCTTATTTTTCTGTGGTGTTTTTCATGCACGAAATTTACATAAGAAGGAGGAGGCCATGTTGTTTGAGACTCACAGTATGTGATGTCCATGTACTGAACTCTTACTATTTCACTATGCCAAGGTTAATTACATTTTTCATTCTAGGGCACCTTTAATGTCAAAACAATACTAATATTATAAGTCAGAACTGACCCTTGGGGCTTAATTTAAACTCCCGATGAACTCCTGCTTTTAATCTGCATGGCACCAATAACTTTCAGAAGACGCTGCGGAACATGATCTCATGTGCATGAGTGACTCTGAATGCGTTACCACAGTAATTTTAGTCATCTGTTTGTTTTTTAGCAACGGAGATATTTCCTGATGAACTTCCCCTGGGCATGACTGATGCCAAATTTCGTCAAGCATGTAATGATTTTCTTATGTAAACAACAATAAAGCTATCCCGCGGGAAGCTTTATTTGTGTGGCTGACACCTTGCTGTGTTGTTTGAGTGCTCAAAACTTGCTCTGCATTACTTGCACATCCTTCAAATCTTCTCCATAGTGTCTTTCCAGGGGGTTCTTTACAGTTGGGCCCCAAAGGACACTACAAAGAGCTCTTGAAGGGGAAAGACGGTGCAAATCAAAGGTGCTTCAAACAAAACTGCAACTTTTCAATCCAGGATAGAAGAAACTCTTCAAGATGAAGCCATTGAAATATTCGTCCCCTGATGTTTCTTAGGCCCTTGCATCCAGATATTGCTTGGCCAAAGACACTAATAAAACTAGATTTTCAAGTGACGGATATCGAGTGATACAGAACTTGCTAGCATAATGCTAGTAAAAACAAACCCTAAAATGGTAATGAACAACAGTAGACACCAATGTGTATAGCCCCCAACAAATTAGAGGTAAAAGAACATTTCACAACATCTCATGGCTTACTCGGTAAGATCTTCTACAGCACAGAAATCTAACAAGATTTACATAAAAGAACAAGAAAGATTAATATCGTTTGAAGACTTGCATTCCTCTCAATTGGAAAGCAAATTGGATTCCCAGGACAATGTCAAAAAATACCTTTCACTTTTCTACCAGAACTCGACTCGTGTACAGCCAATTCCTGAAGCCACTGATTGTTTATAAAGTTATAAATATGGATATTTTTTTATTTATGTATGGATTTTCTTTTAAATATGTATGGGATGGCTTGAGGATGAGTAAATTATGGTACAATTAAATTGTTGTGGTGATCTAACTTGTTACCCACAACAACAACTAGTTCACTAACAATTCATAAATAGTTGTTTAATGGCATCTTTTTATCTTTTGAGGCCAGTATCACTGATAGTAATACAGCTTCTGATGTCTCTATTGACACTTAAATGAAATTAACAATAATTAAGCTTCAAAAAAATATAACTTTTAATTTAAGTGAATTTAAAAACAATCCTCACATATGCCCATAATGATAATACATTTCATTTGTACCTGTGCTCGACAACGTAACAAGTAGGAAATATACATAAATTGTTATCAGTTTGCACTGCATAAGTTATGAATTATATATAGAGTCATCCTTATTAAAGGTACTAAAGTTATTTAGTCAAGAGCAGAACATATTTAGTGAGCAATTACTTTTGTTCTTTACATTTTCATAAGTGGTTACTGTCACTTTAAAAGATCTTCCACTGTCGGCTGTCACACATAATGCGTATCTCTCACACGTCTCGTTTTCTCACACCTCTTTAAACTCATTTAAGACGTTATTTAACTTTTTAAGGCTGCTCTTATGAAGAAACTTAAGAAAACTGGCATCTTGGCATAAGTGTGTGAATTATTGTTACGCTGTGATTATGGGGCATTTCAACCGAACCAGGAAAAATCTCCATTGGATAGACCTACAACCAATCAGAGCAACGAGGCGACTTCAACAGAGCTCAACTGCACTGTGTTGCCAAGTCCCCGTTTTTTCCTGCGGCTTGTTTTCTATACCCGCATGTCGAAGCAACTGTTATGTGATATATAGACCCATGAGTGCGAATTTTAGCAGGCAACCTTGCCAAAATAACACACATTTTACCCCCCAAACACCATTTTCCCGGAGAACCCCCCGAGAAGATATTGTTTAGGGCAAGTAGTTGGCGGGTTCTGTTGTAAAAAACTTGGCAACCCTGTCTGCACGCGCGCTGGAATAAACGATCTTTGCCGGTGTTGTAAAAAAGGAAAATAATTTAATGATACACAGAGTACTTACCCAACATGATCATCATTTCTGAGAGAAATTGTGAAGGCGAATGCATATACAAACAAGCTCTCCGTTTAGGATTTGAACAAATATAACCCAAGCCCCTTTGATGACGTGATGATTACGTTACTGTCGATCATCTGTCCATCATCTTCTAAAGCCCGCCCTGATGATCTTATTGGTCCGAACAGTTTCTGTTCGGAGATAATTACTCCTCTATGGAGCGAGGCCAGACCAAACCGCCCGACCTAAAAATGTTGTGGGCGGGGGCTGAGTTTGGCTGGCATCCAGGCTAGAAATACGGGAGACTCCCGGCAAAAACGGGAGTGTTAACAGGTATGATTGATAATTGTCACGATTCACCAGTGTGAGTGACTGTGATTACCATGAGAGGGCACGCCATCCCAGACTGTCACTCTATCATAAACTACATTACCCATAATTATTTGCCCGGACTCATTAGCACTCATTCTTTACACCTGGGCCCCATTTAACTTATTACCTCTGCCTATATATACCATGTTCACGCTTTCATTCACTGCACAGTCTTGTTTGTGTAATAAAAGCATTTCTGAGCATTTCTATGGTTAATGTATCCTGGGCTTGGATTTCTTGTGTTCTCCGTGGAGTACCCTTTTGCCTGTCTCCTCTGTTTTGTTTGCTTGATTGGACTGATTTCCTGTTATGGCTTCTTTCTTGTTTTTGGACGACAATTGTGGATTACTCTTTCATTCATGAAAAGATGCGTTTGGATATCCTTCCTTCTGTCTCAGAGCGGTCATTAAAATAATAATCATAAATGTTAATTGAGCAACAAATCAGCATATTAGAATGTGACAATCTAAGGAAAAAACTGCATTTTAAAATATACCACAATTTAAAAAAACTGTAATATTTCACAATATTACTATATTGAATGTTTTTTTGGTCAAATAAAATTCAACCTTGGAGAGCAGAAGAGATTTCTTTCAAAAACATAAAATCTTACTGACCCCAAACTTTTGAACGTTAGTGTATGCCGTGTAAATTAGATGTCATACAGGACTTTAAGGCCACACGGCGCGACCTACTGAAATATTGTACGTCAGGCCAGCCATAATACAAATCATTTTCTTTGCCTATTATGAAAATCAGCAGGAAAAGCAGACAAAAATAGCACTTTTACAAATGAATTATCTAGTCGATAATCTCTAAAAACAATTATTCTACCTTTACGCCATGTTGTTTACTGCATGGCATACAACTAATAGTATGGTAATAGACTGTAAATAAATCATAAAGTTTCTATTGTTACACTAATGTTCGTTAATTGCAATGCAACAATGAACTTTTACCACCATTACAACAATACTAATAATGACAACTAAAACTACAGCATTGTGACATATTTTGTAAAACATACTGCAGTGTGTGTAGAGATATCAGTCAGTCAATTAAATGTACTGTGTTTAGATACGATAAAGCTCTCTGAATAATGGAAGCCATCGTTTTCAGAGTTAATCTCGCCTAAGCACTTTCTGAGGACATCTTTGTGTTTTCAGCTTGATCACTATTTGGTGTCGCTCTGTCCCTGAAAACAAATGAACATTACAGCGTTAAACCTCTCCAGCAGATTAACAATTTTCAAATGAACATCCTGTGATCCGTCACGGTCTATCCATGACCTGGAAATATCCACAGACGCTTATCAAAGGCTGTGATCCCTTAAAGCACAGCTCCGATAATGAACGCCTGCCGCACATGACTCGAATCTTGGAAACAGCGCTTTCTCTGACCGTGTGGTTTCACCTCCTTTCATTCCTTCAGCATGGGTTTTACTTTTGATGCTGGTGTCCTGAAGAGACAAATGCGGACCAATTATTCACCCTCATGTTGATCCAAAACCGTTCGTCTTACTTTATTCGGTAGATAGATATTGTAGTTTCTACTGTCAAACTTCAAAAAGGACAAAACATAAGGCATACAAAAAAGGTTGCAGCTCATAAGCCATTCTGAGGCTGTGGTGTAGTCACAAGTCTGCTCATGCTTCATTTCAAATCTGACGATGTTATCTCTAAAACCATATGTTTTCTGAATCAGTAACCCTTGCAGTCTGTCGATGTATGCTGCGGAGAACTGCCTTATTTACGTTTCTATTGTTCTCACTCAAAAATGATGCCTCCTAATCTTCATTATTCTTTTATCATTATGAATACATTTTCCATATTGGGTAATACTTTGATTTAAGGTGACATAGTTGCACGTTACTACATGTACTTACTATAGCAATAACAGTAAATGATGCATAATTCAAGTAACTAGCCCTAAACCAAAGCCTAATCTTAATTCTATAGTAAATTCATGAATATTACATAGTACTTTTTTGAGTAAGTCTGCAACTATGCCGGCTTAAAATAAAGTGAACCCCATGTGGATTCTTCATCATGCATTGTTTTGTGTTTTAGGGTAAAAATGTCAGTAAATTAAAATATTGTCTTTGCATAAAATAACTTGTACCTTTTCCATCTTCCTTTACTGGAATTTTTTTTTTTCTTACAGTGTCCTCTAAAATGAGAAACGGACTAACATTTAAACAGCTATCTCATGCATACTCAAACTATTAAACATCTCCATAAACTTGTGACATGAAATATAGTACATTGCAACTTAATACAAATTCATATATGTGAATATAAGAGTTATACCCTATATTATCAGCAAATGAAATATTCAATTTCAGGCTGTTCATCGTAGGAAGCTGTCACATAAATGTAGAAGACTTGCAAAATAACACATGTGTTAAATAACTATTTTAAGATACTTTATTTGAGTTTGACAGCCTCCACAGTGTTGTTATATCAGTAATTAACTAAAAATAAAACCATTCTAATCATGCAAGGTAAATGAAATAAAGCTGAAATAAAAGTCTATTAAGTCCTAAACTTTAACATTTTGAATGAAAATGGAATATATATTCACATACAAAATGTATTTGCTAATACTTTCAATTGAAAACCAAAAATACAAATACAAAATATGATTAAATATTATTATAATAGAATAAAAATCTATTAAATAGAATAGAAATAATTCTAAATGGAACATCACTCTTGTAATGAACATCTCAATATGAGGAACATCTCCATGAAAAAAAAGTCTGTCATGCAAAGTCATTTTCTTGTGGATCCTATAAAAGTTTCCCCAATGACATCAGACTGAACTCTTTTTTTGTTTCTATTAGGAACCTTTACTTCCTTAAGTATGATCATGCTAACCACGTTTTGAGGTTGAACACAATGTCTGCCAATATGCCCAGCATGGAAATTTGCTCTGGTTTAAATAAGTACTGTTGCACTCATCCTTACTGCAATCTTTCGTCTGTAAAGTTTATATTTACGGCGTTCGGGAGGAAGCCGTAATCCTCCTTCTATACATTAGTGTTATTGGCAGGCAGCTGATTGAAAACAGCGACGTCTCGCCGATCCCTGCCTGCGGCTCAAACGCTCTCTCACCACTGTCAGCACGGCCGAATATGAGAGTTTAAGAGTGGAGCTGGAGGGCTCTCCACTGACTTCATGTATTTCACACATGGATGCTTATAAGCTTACAGAAGTCAAATTCACTGCGGCCGCACTCGCATCCAGCTTTAATCCGTCGCAGAGAAGTGATGGAAAGTTTAAGCCCCTAGAAACTAAAGATGGGCTTCTCTGAACCCTGTTTGAGGGGCTTAAAACAATCCTTTTGTTAGGCTGAATAGATTATATTAATGGTATCTGCATGACAGCTATTTAAGTTTAGTATGACAGCCATTAAAGCAAGAGTACAATGACTTTGTCTATTCTCATTTAACCACACTGCTACCATATGAGAATATATTTGGTTCCCTAAAGAACTTTTTAGTGAACAACTAACCCCAAAGAACCATTTTAAAAATCTAAAAGAACCTTATTTTTTTAATATAAAGAACCTTTTTTACAACGAAAAGGTTCCACGGAGAACCTTTAAATGGGTCCTATTCTGCCCCTTTTTATAAGATGTAAATTAAGTCTCTGATGTCCCCAGAGTGTGTACGTGAAGTTTCAGCTCAAAATACCCCACAGATCATTTTTATAGCACGTTAAAATTGTCACTTTTTTGTGTGTGTGTCCCTTAAATTCAAATGGTTTGTTTCTAGAAGAGGGCGGAGCTGAGTTTACCTCACGCAGACACACACTGAAAATGTCAAAAATGTTCAGCCTTGTATGTTGAAACCGGAGTTGGACAATGATTGAGAAACAGAAGTCACGGAAGTAACAACGTGTAGAGACAGGACGTTTCTGAATGGATAGTTGATGAATTTGAGTTTATGAGATCTTCAAGTCATCGATTAGCATATTCTGTCATAATCTAAATCACTTGTGTGGGAACTGTTGTAAAATGAGCCAGAGAATATCTGCTGCATGAAGAGAGAACATGTATAGTTTAGTTTAATTATAGTTAGAACTTATGTTGCCATCTTGCTTTTATGAAATACTATTGCATTTGTGCTTGTACATGTGCTTTACTATAACGCTTCCTCTTCTCGACATGGCCTTTGTTGTGTGTTCCCAGGGGCGGGATTTATGTAAATATTAGGGTTTGATGTCACCAACCCATGAAGAGGCTCATTGTTTTAGTCCCTACCAAGTGTAACTTTGCAGATGTGGTTTATGCTCAAACAGCAACTTTACACACTAACTAAAGTTAAAAAACAGTCGTAATCAAGGACCCCTTTAATGCAAGAGAGTGTATCCTCTTACTAAATGATTTTCTGCATCAATTTTTATTTCTCGTGAGGCATTTTAACTGAAACATCTCAGAAGAACTTTATATGTCAAGTCCAGAGCAGCATCTGAGCAATAACCTTTCCGCACAGACAAACACTGCATGAGAAGCATCTTCTCTTCAAACACAACTATATGGCAGAGACAGAGAGTAATGGGCAAGCGTTTCTCTGCGTCTCTCTTGAGGAGAGCCGAATTAAAGCTGCAATATGTTCAAATCGCGTCAGATGAAAACAAAGCACTCTCATTGCAGCAGCGAGATCAAGTAGCAGCATATGCCTTGTAGCCACTCGAGAAATGAAAAACAAACAAGACTCCACACATACAGGAGAACACACACACACACACACACACACACACACACTTTAGATACTGTAGTATTGAGACTCTTCCTCGCTCCTGCAGCTGATCAGATGGAGCATGTTGACATAATGCACAGGTCATTTTGTAATCTTTCAACAAAATGTAATAACTTAACATTGCCTCTTAACATAGTTTCTTCTTCATTTTCAACCGTTTGCCTTCAAACACATGGCTTATGCAATACCTGTTTACCCTACAATCAGCTGCCATACATTTCCTTATATTAAATATCCCATTCCACCACACTACAAAAAGAAAACACCATTTCACGTTGAATGAAGCAATTTCACAGGCTAAATATGGCCTAAGCTCAATGGAAAGCAAATGTAGCATGTTGAGGATTACCACACAACATCAATCTGGTGGTCAGGTAGGACTAGAAAGAAACACAGTTATTCTGTGACTTTATCCATCCTTATGAGTTACTTTAACTCAACATTTTGCACTGAATTATTAAAAAGTCTAATTTTTTGAATAATATTGTGATATGTCTCTAAACATTTGCTGAGCTATAAATGGTGGCTGTCATAAAAGTGTAAAAAAGTGTAAGTTCCCCTGTAGTCAATAATTGTATCCCTTAACACTCATCTTTGATCACCAAAATTACTATTCACTCACTCACACCAGCTCAGAGCTCCACTCGCTCAACTTTACTATAGTAAAAGCTGCAAAATCTTTACAATGTCAGACACGTTGTTCATGAGAACGGTTTGTGTTTTGTGATAACTCTAATCTTGTCATAATTGTAATATGTCGTTAGTTGGACTGTCCCTTGTGTACTATAGATTTATTCATGAGAACGGTTTGTGTTTTTGTGATCGCCATAACTCTAATCTTGTCATAATTGTAATATGTCATTAGCTGGACTATCAGCTCGTGTATTAGTTGTTCATGAGAATGGTGTGTGTTTTTGTGATGGAAGGGGTGACTTTTTCATTGAATATTCGACCTGGATTAGTAACACACAGATTCTGCCATAATCGTTGCCTGGGTTACGTATGTGTGGGGCAGAGCTATCAATATAGGGCCGAGACCCTTTTGGGTGTAGGGGCGTGTTTGTTTTGGTGATTTGAAATAACAACAACGGTTACCAGATATCCCTTATCCCACCTTTAATATGATTAGTCTTTTACTTGACTACATTATCAAGCAGCAAATAATGTTTTGATTATGTTACACAAACTTTGCCTTATAAAAATCAGCATCCTTAGAAACACTTTGAACATCATAGAAAGTTGGCAGAGAAAGGCCTATAGATCCTCATAACATCGTAATATACAGTACATATTTCATCCGATTTTTTATATCAACAGAAAGGTACTGGGGTAACCTGGTTCTCCAGACTCCGCTGCTACACAGCAATTAATAATATCTTAAAGCTCCGCCCCCTCGTGATGTATTTGGTTTCAAGGTAGTTTGTGACGTCAGAAAAACCAGCGATTTCATACCTTAACTTCTGAATTTGCACATGGTTTGTCTGAACGTACGTTAAAACACCACAGACATATATAAACAACATTTAAACATTTGATTTTCACCACAGGGAATATACACACAGTATTACAGTAGAGTTAATATCACATACTATTACTAATTATCTAATTTGATACATTTAAGGTTCACTGCATCTTTCAACAAACACTCTGATCAGTCCAGCTTTTGTCCCACTTAATTCGGTCAAACACCACAAAACAGTCAAAAGGAAAGCATTTATTAATGTCTCCTTTGCCTCAAAAGACTTTTCTCCTTAAGGTTTTTTTTTTTTTTTTGCCAACTTGAAATGATCGAGCACATCATCACTATTTCACAAAATCAAGTCCCGCCTTACATTTGTTCTTGGTTGAGAAGCAGTCAAAATATACAATAAAATACTATCAAAACTCTCATATCTTGCCGACTTTAACATGGTTACGGGAGTTGTACTTAACCCAGGCTACTCCATCAAGTTTGGCCTTCACAGCATGGTTAAATGGAGAGAGCACTTGTTGTGAACAAATCGCCCGTGGCACAGGAACCGTGTGGCCCTGAGCTGCTTTAATGAAGTCTCATGAGCAGTCGCCCCTTACGGCCAAATCTCAGAGGGAGATCTGCCCCAAAGCAGCGCAGAGTGGCCCTTCACACCGCTTTGAGCTCTCTCTCCACCACCAGGAAGACTATACAAAGCAAGTCTGCAATCACTTGAAATCCCCCACTGCCTAATTAGACACCTCTGTACCTCCTGCACAACCTAAAATGGACTTTCAAGCAGTGGTTGTTTTTATTGCATTAATACCTTTGGCGCAAGTCATGGATCTATATATACACACAGTACACAACTACATCATAAGGTATGACAAATAAAATAATCCTTACTGGGATACGTGCATCTTGATCCAATATAATCAGGTGACTTTGTTATGACACATTTTTACATTGCTTTAACTTATCAACTTTTTGTATATGTTATACATGATTTAACTGTTTTTAAAGCTACACTCTGTACATTTTTTAGTTTATTCTTAGCTAAAAACACTTAGTTCTTTCAAAAATATATGTGCTCATTAATGTATATTTACTTCTTTCAAGTAATAAAGTATTCTCGCAAGTTTATATTATGCCATTGAAAATACATACGGGTGAGGGGTTCGAATGTTAGTCGCCATGTTGCCCCTCCATCTTGAAAGTACATTAGCCAAAGAGGGACATACCCGTAAATTCAAGCTTCGCCTTTCGCGATTTTAACACTCGATAGCACCGTGTCGAATGTGAAGAGAGGGATTGCCATGTTAATCTTGGACTAAATCGGCCACCGTAGGAGTTAAAACGAAATCAGAATTGAGAGGAACAGAACCTATTATTCACTGGATGGTCATGAACCTTTACACCGCTAGATGGGGGAAAATATCACACAGTGTAGCTTTAAGTAACTTTTTAAACTTCTTAAAGCGTTAAAACGTAAAGCAGTGTGATGCTTTGGGCAATGTTCTGCTGGGAAACCTTGGGTCCTGTCATCCATGTGGATGTTACTCTAACACACACACACCACCTACCTAAGCATTGTTCCAGACCATGTACATCCTTTCATGGAAACAGTATTCCCTGGTGGCTGTGGCTCTTTCAGCAGATAATGCTCCTGCCACAAATCAAAAATGACTCAGGAATGGTTTGAGGAGCACAACGAGTTTGAGGCGTTGACCTGGCCTCCAGATTCCCCAGATCTCAATCCAATCGAGCATCTGTGGGATGTGCTGAACAAACAAGTCCGATCCATGGAGGCCCCACCTCACAACTTACAGGACTTAAAAGATCTGCTGCTAACATCTTGCTGCCAGACAGGTAAGGGCTGTTTTGGCAGCAAAAGGGGGACCAACACAATATTAGGAATGCCTGGTTGGTGTATATTTCCATTTTTTTTAAATGGTTCATTCGGCCTTAAAGTTTTATGCTTATTCAACGTAACTGTACGCTCCTATAATAGACAACTTAGATATTTGTGTTCTCTCAAGGTAAATCCAGGAAACTTATTATAACAACATTTTAAGTTGTGACAGCTAATTGCAACAATATTTTTTTTACAGTGTAGTGTCTTGACAAATAAAGCAAAGTAGATGCAAAGGTCGAAAAGTTTTGGTAGCACACAACTTCTCACAACGGTCTAATACACTGAAGGGAAATAAATGTGACTAGATATGTGTGTAAGTGTGTGTTCTAAGGTCTAAGTATGTGAAAGGTGTGAACATGAACGTTTGTACAATTTTTATTTTATTTATTTTTTTGGCAAGTGTAAATCTTATTACTCATGTTTGTTTATATATTGTAGCTTAACATCAGCCTGCCCAGGGACTACGGGTGAAAATTAGCTCTTGAGCTAAAACCCGGTACTATGCATCTCTCCCTTTGAGGTTAATTTTTATTGTATGCTGTCCCTGTTTCTTAAATAAATAAATTAAATTAAATCATGATTGCAATGAGACTAAATCATATGCATTTGAAATTAAACAGGCATTGTAACACTGAGAAAAAAAGTAACAAGGGTTCACAAATTCAGTGAAATGTCCCTGTAGTGATAAATGCGTTTTTGAAAGTACTAACATTCTATGCATATTCAATTAAAATATGGTCATGAAATGCAATAAATGAAATGTAAATGTGTTTAAAGCAGCGTGTTTCAGCACATCATTAGCTACTTTCACACAATGTTTTTATCAGACTCCCATTGAGGCCTTCTAGCCGGTTTGACACACAAATTCAGCCTCAACTTTGCTCATTAATGCTGAAGATCTCTTTCTTGTGGAGGTGTCACACCACAGCACAGAACACACATAAACATTACAACTTTAATTAGGTGTAAGAGATTAAACCTTTGTTGGCTTACCAGCTTGAAAATGCCTTCACTTCCTGTTGGGGCTCTGATTAGCTCAATTTTCAAGGACTCCCAAGAGACTGCCTGTTTAGAAATGATCCGTAGAACTTTGTTTGTTGTGTTCACCCAATTTATTTGAAATGGTGTGTGTGTGTGTGTGTGTGTGTGTGTGTGTGTGTGTGTGTGTGTGTGTGTGTGTGTGTGTGTGTGTGTGTGTGTGTGTGTGTGTGTTCTTTGATGGTCTGGTTGTCCCCTTTCACTAAAGATTCTTTTATTTATTAGTATTTAGCATGGATGCATTAAATTCACTAAGTGACTACAGTCATTTATAATGTAAAAAAAGACATTATAAATTATATTTCAAATAAACTAACTTTTTAATTTTTTATTCATCAAAGAATCCAGAAAACATCCAGAAAAGGTTTGGGGCTGGTAAAGTTTGTTACGTTTTTTTTTTTTTTTTTTTTTGTTCACCAAGGTTGCATTTATTTGATAAAAAATGTAATTAAAATGTAATTTATTTCTTGAATTTTCAGCATCATTACTCCAGTCTTCAGGGTCACATGATCCTTCAGAAATCATTCTAATATGAGGATTTTGTGCTTAAGAAACATTTATGATTATTTTTAATGTCCAAAGCAGTTGTGCTTCTTCATATTTTCTGGATTTTTTTTATGTATATAAAGCAAAAACAAAAGTTTAATTTTTGTTTAAAAATAGAATTTGCAAGGTCTTTTTTTACATTATCAATGTATGTCATTTTGATCAATTTAATGCATCAAATCTTGCATTTTTGGAAAGGTAATGTAAGTAACACTTAAAAAGTCTGAAAGTCATGTTCAATTTTCTACTTCATGTATTTTAATCAACTGTGAGTTTCAGCGCTTTGAAAGAATAGCTGTGGCCTTCCGTATATTATAAGTGTCGACTTTAGTTTCCAAATACTTTTGGAAGCCGCTATAGCCGCACCCTGTTACCTGTGGTCTGACCGGCTTCTGCATCATCAATGAAGAAAGTCTCTCTGTATCTCACACGCGTGTGTTTTGATGTGGTTTCTAAAGGCCAAGCCTAGCTGAGAGACTGACTGGTGTGTAATGAAGTGCCTGACAACAGCGCCGGAGCTCTAGAGGAACCGCCGCACTGCTGTCAGTCCAAACGCTCTGGATGGAGTCCTTCTCGCTTCTGTTTCCACCGCATCTCTCCATCGCTTTTCTGACCCATCGCTGTCAGACTTGAAAACGCTCACAGGTCTCTCTCTTCACTGAGAATGGATTTCTTTACAGACGTGCTCTACTGTCAGCCACAGTCTTTAAGAGACAGTCTTATTTTTAACTGCAGTGTTGCTTTTGATAAAGCGGACAGGAATATAAAATAGATCGGGGAGAGTGGGGAATTTTTTATAACTTGGCTAGGCATGGAGAAATAAGATGTTAAACTAAAAGTTCTAATTATCGCAGGGTGAACAGAAATTAGAAGAAATTAACCACCAATACTAAATTTCTGTTCTGATAACGATAGCTTATTTTGCAGAATGATATCTACTGATAATGATACCAATTGTTTGATTTTCTCATGAGTGATTCATAGGGTCATGGCCAATAATTAAAATAATTGCTTTTATCGGCCAGAACTGGTTAGCCGATTGGCCGATACCTCAGTGAATCAATATATATACAACATAAATGAGACATAAATATTAAAATTATGCACAATATTAGGGCTGTGGGATATTGAAGACAAATGCAATATACAATACCTTAAATAATGTGATATTCAATATGCTGTAATAAGTGTGTAAAATCTGTTTAAATTATATTTTAAAAAAAAAATATATATATATAAAACATCTATCTTAAATATAGAAACATGCAGCTTGGCAAACTAGCAGATTGCCTGAAGTTTCAAAGCTCAACACTGCAGACGACTAATGCCGCATGGAAATGAAACAATAAGTGATTCACTGCAGGCCAACGTTAATAAAGGAGGAGCACGGGTCAGCCAAGGTGATACTTCCATAAATTCCCCATAAATGCAAGTTGGCAAGATTTTGCAGAGCGCCGCTATAAAATGTAGCTTGAACAAATCTGGATCTAAAAGCCAAGTATCACACGGTTTAGATGTCAGAGCTGCCCTTTAAACCCTCGTGATTAATGATGTTCTGTGTTCAGAAATAAAAAACACAATCGCTTGGCGTTTGTAAACAAGTGCACCAAAATAATATTCTTTTGTCGTTTTACTTTTACCACATTATTTTAGCATTGCACAAAAAAAAAAAAAAAACCTAACATTTACTAACACCTTGCACCAGCACAAACCCTTTTGACATTAAAAACTACTGTCAGCATTTACTAAAGACATGCAGTTATAAATTAGCACTGAAAAGGCGTGGACAGGGTAATTTTTTTGGCAGATCTCATTGCATATGCATATGTAGAAGTTTCTCTTTCAGGCGCAACATTTATGAGAGGATATAAATGAATTGTGCATGGTGATTTACTAAGGTTTGCACTTGTCGATTTACTAGCGTTTGTGTCATTATTTACTGCCCAAAAAACTGGTTAAGCTAACTGCTAGATTGCTTTGGTCCAAATGGAAATGATCTGGCTGTGTCTCTGTTCTTCCATTTGTGTGTGTCATCAGCAGATCACACGCATAACTTTACACTCCCATCGGCACATTTTCGGGATTTCGGGATCTCACACCAATTTTCAATTTAGTAAAAACTCACCACAAACTTGCCCGAGTGTAGCTATTCTGGCTGAACACCTCCTGGATGGATGGATGGATGGATGGATGGATGGATGGATGGATGGATGGATGGATGGATGGATGGATGGATGGATGGATGGATTTTAAAATAATGATAGATAGATAGATAGATAGATAGATAGATAGATAGATAGATAGATAGATAGATAGATAGATAGATAGATAGATAGATAGACAGATAGACAGATAGACAGACAGATAGACGGACTTCAGTAATAGTGATGCTGGTTTTGATCTGTAGTTCTTCTGACATCAAATGCTTTAAAGAACATCACAGATAACAAAGTCAGACTGCAGGAAAACAAACAATAGGAAGAAAATAAGAAGATTTGGAGGAAAAAAACAACAACAACACTCCCAAATGATGCTGACAGTGACTACAATCGCTGCAAGCAACGCTGGAATAATGTGGTGTTGGTTTTCTTGCTGCTCTGGGGGAGACGGCAAGGCACGAAAGCAGAGCTATCAGCATCTCACGACTGACAGGGAAAACAAAGCGCTGGCTTCTCACCTCGCCCACGCGTCCAACCACCTTATGTCCGAGCTACAACTTCCTGTACCAGTCAATTTACAGAGTATTAATGCGTTCATTACTTCCTGTACATCTGAACGCTCTCCAGGGCGCCGTTCGGCTCGCCTCTTTAATGCAGCTCACCTTCCAAGCACTATTAATCAAATTCAGACATTTTGTGGCAAAAATAAGCTGTCCAAATAATTAACTTATGTAAATGGTCTTTTTGTGAGCTTTGGTCATTTAATAAAAACATGTCTTTGGGCTTTATTAATATTGAATTATGAATTCCAGTGTGACGGTGCACCCTCTGAAGGGATAAATATTGCTGCCACCATCTAATCCAGAGCCGTGTGTACAGCACCTGATGCACTCGTGTTAGTATTCCTAATTAGCAGTAATTAAGTGCTTTCCACAGCCTCTCTCCTCGGGGGCAGCAGCTAGTTTGCGGAATATTTATGCTCGGATTATTTGGGAGACGTAAAGAAAAACCAATTACACATGCCACGGCTCACGGTTTATTACTCTCAAATGTCAGATGCAGTCACTTGAAATCATTATTTTTCCTGAAAATGACAACGTCTGTGTACATGGATTCAAAAAAATAAATAAACCAAAATGCATATTAGGTAACTTTACAGCTAGTCCATGAACTTTTGCCACACATTCCAATCAGAGGGGAAGAGAGAAACTCGTACTGACCTTGAAACCACATTATATTAAAGGACATGGATACTTTTATTCAGGAAGGATGCATGGAATTGATTGTTCCATTGAAAAGACTATATATGATTTCTGAAAAATAAAAAAATGAATGATGAATTTCCACTGAGGTAAATAGATAAAGACGCGCGAATAGCCAATTTTCACTGTAGTGTTGGCAGTTATAATAGTGAGAACAATATTTGACCTTTAGACGAGTGATAATAATCACGTCTGCAACTCAGTGAACAACAGGAACTGTCTTTGATATAAATACATTAATCTATAAATAATTGTCTGTCTCTGCGAACATCACTGGAGGCTCTGGAGGAGGATTTCCCAGAAGTCCTCACATCAAGCAACTGCCAGACTAGAAATCAGAGTTTTCTGCCATATTCAGCCCCCGAGTTAATAGTACATTCTCCATTGCCACTGATGAGAGGAAAAATATCAAATGAAAGCATGTTTGGACTGGAATATGTTTCTATAATGAAGTATGGAGGGACAGTTTATCATGTACTCACCCTTACATAGTTTCCAATACATGTAAGGTTTTCTTTCTTAGAGAATGACTCAAACAAACCCATCCACTCTATCAGCGAAGAGTTTTTTGGACTACGCACCTCATATGGATAGTTTTTAAGGCACAGTCAATGGCCATTTCTAAGAAAAATAAAATGAGATGTTATTTCACAGGAATCTCCTCGGCAGACTTTATAATAAGTTCCCATTTCTTTGTATTAATATATTTAACCTTAAGTTGTTCACCTTTGTTAATGTTATATAAAATGTTCATATTGATGTTTGCTCACATAACAGATACAACTTTTAACCTATTAATAAATGTTGATAATAACATTCATTTAAGATTGATACAATTAATGTACTTTGTTAGTTCATGTTAACTAATGAAATTAACTAACCTTGACAAATGAAAACTTATTGTACTGCTATTTTAGTGTCATTGACATATTTTTATAATTAATTTAATATTATGCTTTTAATATTTTGAATGTTTTAATGTTGTATTATCTGTTCTTCTGTATTTTTGAGTCAATTTGCAAATTATCTTTTTAAATATGTTAATACAGTTTTTATTCATTTTATTTTAATGTTGGTTTATAAAAAAGTTTAAAAGTTTTTATTGCACACACACACACACACACACACACACACACACACACACACACACACACACACACACATATACTCATCATATATCGTATATACTGTCTCAGAAAAGGCACAATTGCTTTATTTCTCTTTCCATTTCAACAAAACTTCTGTCATTTATCATTGTTTAATCGTTTGAATACATGACCACATAAATATTCCTCTGATGTATTCAACGCTTTGCTTCCTCACCTGGTACTGATGACAGTGGCAGCATAATTCATTCTTGTCACATAAATTAGCATTTTTCCCCTCCATGTTCTCTCTCTGTACCTCTGTTCACCTCCTAACTGGCACGACGTTGGCGAACCGTGCTCTGTTTGAGCAGGGTCTGAGTTTGGTAATGAATGCAAATGGATGTCGTTCAATCCGCCGGCGCTGGACAAACAGTCGAGCACATACACGACACTGATCAAAGCCTTTTGCACCGGCTCCTGACATTTAGAGCCGAGATTTTCATTAAGCAGAGTGATTAGACGACAGACGTGAAGAGTGAAGCAGAGAGACAGGAACAGACAGATGGGATCAACAGCGCTGCCCTAGACACAGGTGGATGTGATATTAAACACGGAGCCGCATCGAAGATCTTGCTGAACATGCGAGAAGCGCTGCTGAAATGCTATGATATGACAGAGGAACCATCCTCCAGCAAAATAAGTCCATTTAGTATCTGTCAAACTGTCCTGGGCTCTAATAAAGCAGCAGCAGTGCTAGGGGAAAAATCTCACATCTCTCAGCATGAGTAATTCTATAGTCCACTAACAGTGTAAGTTACTTTTTTATGGTAATATAATGACAACATGGATTGTTAAATGTTAAATGCTTCGGGTCCTATCATACACTTGGCACAATGTGACATCAGGCACAACGTGTTTTCTGCTAGTCTCAGACCGACGCAGTTCTCATTTTCATGACTTAGCTCCACGTTGTTTAATATCAAATGTACCCGTGTCCATCTGTTTTTGCCTATAGTCTGAAAACCAGTTGTGTTCAGGCACATTGTTGGCGTGTTGCTATTTTAGGAACTGAAAATGACTGCACTATTGACCAACAAAAACCTGCTCAAAAGTCAAAAGTGTAGTATTTTTTGTGTTATTTAAAGGGTGTGTAAGTAATATGAGCCTATAGGCGGGTGCACAACACACATACACCAATTATTACACACACAGGGACGTGCAGCAGCACACATACATGTTTAACTATTAAAAATAAAAGCATTACGATGTAAAATTGTATTATTGTGTAGATAAATATAACAATGCCTACATGTCATAGTGGATGGTCATTGCATGTATCAGAATGACCTATTGTACTTTGCAGTAATGATGAATGAAATTGGCTAATTATTTAAACAATCATGGAAATACACACATGTATTTAAACTGACTCCTCAGGTTGAGGGTTTCTGTATATTCCACCATAGTGAATTCTCCATGGTTTAAGCACAATTAGCTTTTTAAAGGGAATGGGAGATGAAAATCTGATTTGTTGCAAGTTATGCCAAGGCACAACCCTTTCAGACCATTTTTCTCGTTTTTAAACTGGCAAAAGTGGATCAGGACACATGGAGTGCACCTACGCAAAACTGATCAAATTATACGACAATTCACCGTGACGTCACAACAGTAATAAAAGTTCTTCCGGGTGGCAAAAGCTGACGCGTTCTTATGGCAACGCTAGTAAATTGCTTAGGTTTCAGACATAGTTAACATGATTATTGAGGGACTGATTAATTAATTCAGGAGACAGCAATACATGAAATGCCTAACCTTGCTCCAGTAGATGTAGCGCTAGTCTACTACCATCATTTTTAAATGAGCCTCAGCCTACATTAAGTAGTTATTTTAGTGACTGTTGCTCTTTGACTTACAATACGTTAGGCTATCGTAGATGGTCTATTTCCGTGTTATCTAACAAAAAAAAAAAGTATGATGGTTTTCTTTTGCTCCGTCGGGGTCAGATCAGATGGCACAGACGTGAGCTTCTGACGGTCAAAAGGATAGCGTGCTGTAGACTAGCGCTACCCCGCTAACGTTAGGCATTCACTCAAACTAAACTCACGGTGATGATGAAGCCAGTGTGGTCACGCATCAATCATCCATCAGCCTACAACTATGTTTTGCTTTTCCTATTTCTTCCATTTAAAGCCCTGCATTTATGTATTTTTTACGCCCCAAGGGCTGGGCTTCGGGCCAATTTTCACGTCATGCCTAAAACGCGGGCTGGGCTTCGGACCTTTTTTTAGGCTTCTCCTTCATTTTATATTTATTTTATCAATTAAAAGGAACAATGAGTTCTGCGCTGGTGGAAACAACACGAGACCATAATAGCTAACGCGACTGTCAAGATGGCTCGCACAGTGTTCAGAGCATATGTTCAGAGTCCGCGCCAGCAGCAGCAGCGCGCGTTTCTTCAGCGCAGCTGCTAGAGTTAAGGCCGGAGACACACTGCAAGCGTGGTGTGAGCGTGGCGTTTCTGTTGCGTGTCATCCGTGCGGCGTCTGCTGCTATTAATGTACAGGGAAGCCCTATACTTCATGTTAAATATAAATATATTGCCTATTGATACAGCAAAGACAACGTCGGCAGTAGCCGGCCCATACCATATCCATATTGACGGCAAAAGGCTACAGAATATTTTGTTCTGTATTGAATGGTTTAATATTTCAAAATCGATAATTATGTTGTTTTTTATTATTACAATTAGGCCTATCTGCATTTATGTTAACCTACAGACTTTCAAACAGGAAAATTTCATTATGTGTCACAATGTATTATGGGCTATATATGTTGTAGTCAGATAGATATGATGGTGCTGCAACACGCATCGCCGCAAATGACTAATGCAAGCCAACGCAAATGGCCGTAAATGAAACTTAAAATAAGTCTTAGATGCTCAAAAACACAATCATCTTCAATAAAAATGAATGAGACTAAATGATCTTACCAGTGCGCTTAGGTCGCGCTCTCTTATGTGGTATTTGAATCTGAAATAAGCTGCTGAATAAAATGCATCTTGAATCTTTTGCTTCCGTTGCTGTAAACTCCGTTAAATGAGCATATACCCCGGGAATTGAAGATGGGATTTATATTCATTTTGCGTAGGTGTAAGGTAGGCTATAAGACAACCTGCATGTGCTTTTTTTATTTTATTTGTTTAGCTCCGTTTGCGAGAGCCGCGAGCAGAATCAGCCTGCCTCAGCTCGTCAAAAATGCCTTTTAGGCTACTGGTGGTAATAGTTGGCGAAATTAACTAACATTGTGATGCTTGAAGTGTTTTATGGATTTTATTATAGGCAAGACAAGTCAAGAGTTGATTTGAGAGACTAAATCGATTAAATATGCGGTTAACTCACTGTCGGCCGCTGGCCGCTTTTGGTCGTCACTTAAAAAAATTAAAACTTTAATTTAACAAACAAAAAAATGCTCTAAACATTTTTCTAAATTAACTTAATAAAGAAACTAAACGAAATAGAACTACTTTGACATTAAAAACAAAACAGAACTATTTTAATGACTGCAACAATGTAAAAAAAAAAAAAAACGGGCTCCAGTCGGACTCGGGCCGAGAATTTTGATAAGCTGTCAGACACGGGCCGGGCTAGGGCCTCAGCGTCTCGGGCCTGGGCCGGGCTAGGGCCTCAGCGTCTCGGGCCTGGGCTGGGCTAGGGCCTCAGCGTCTCGGGCCTGGGCTGGGCTAGGGCCTCAGCGTCTCGGGCCTGGGCTGGGCTAGGGCCTCAGCGTCTCGGGCCTGGGCCGGGCTAGGGCCTCAGCGTCTCGGGCCTGGGCCGGGCTAGGGCCTAGATTTGAGGCCCGTGCAGGGCTCTACTTCCATTGACATTCGATAAGTACATGACACTGGAAGTTCGGTCTCTCTTTCTACCTTTTACTTCAGGCAGTGACTGGCAATAAGTTCGATCTTTAAAAGAGATATAAAGTTTACTAATATTAGTCTCGAATTTACCCAGCCGAAGATAATTATGCTCTGCTATGATTTTGTCGATGGACCGTTTTGAGAAGACTTCTCTGTAGCGCCACTTTTGACGACGTCCACTCGCTTTAGCCTCCATTTTATGGATATATTTACTTTTTTCTGAAGGAAATCGATACAGTCCTACACCTTTTGCTGTATATCTGACGGCGTAACCCCAAACACAACACGTTTTCGTCATAGTTTCAACTTTAATCAACAACAATGTTCTGAACAATGGAAGTGTTTACAGTAGCCGGCTGATCTCTTCAGTTTGTCAGTAGAAGCCGCTCGCGTTCTGACACCCGGAAGTATCTTGGTGCCGATTGTTTACAAACATTCTGAAATGCCGTATTTATTACTTTTATTTTTTTATTATTATTATTATTATTAAATTATTATTTATTTAGAAAAATTACCAATCACAAGTCAGTATGCAAATAAATGCATCGAAGAACACCAATTACACAACATTATTGCTGATGACACTGAATTCTGAACATTCCAACAAATGGAAACTTTATTTAGATAGTTTTAAATTCTTCAATGCCTAAGGTTTGACGTATGCGGTATTCAGAGGTCCTGGCTGAATCACTGCAGAAGTTTAGTTTTAGAGATTCAGATCAAATTCTGACCAGAATGTTTGGAGATCGGTAGAAATGAAGAAGCAGACACAGACCATACAATACTGTCCAAGGCCAGTTGAAAACCTTTTGATATGA
The DNA here is from genome assembly GCF_024679245.1 of Pseudorasbora parva. Classification (NCBI taxonomy): domain Eukaryota; kingdom Metazoa; phylum Chordata; class Actinopteri; order Cypriniformes; family Gobionidae; genus Pseudorasbora; species Pseudorasbora parva. The sequence goes on from NC_090175.1 coordinate 54,732,991, forward strand.
AATATATATTGATGAAGTTCCTGCAATGCTATGTAATGCTTCCCAGATGACCTCAGTGTTGTCAGGCAGCGATTTACCCGTTGAGTGCTCACCACACAAACAGCAGTCCGTTGAGATCTCAAATGAGCTCATGAGAGAAGCAACAATCAGACGTGTGTGATTAATCAGCCGGATGATTTATCTGAGGACAAAAGCCTTACTTTACTAGTGCGTGTGTGTGTGCGTGCGTGCATGTGGGCATGTTTTTGTGACATATGAGGACACAAATGTGTATAATGACATGTGTATGACACAGGTATTGAAAGGAGAGGGTGAAATATGAGGACATTGGCCATGCCCCCACTATTCAAAATGCTTATAAATCATACAGGATGATTTTTTTGAGAAAGTAAAAATGCAGAATGTTTCCTGTGATGGGTAGGTTTAGGGGCAGTGTGTGTGTGTGTGTGTGTGTGTGTGATGGGTAGGGGTAGGGGCAGTGTAAGGGGATAGAAAATACGGTTTGTACAGTATAAAAACCATTACGCCTATGGAATGTCCCCGTATGTCACAAAAACAAACGTGTGTGTGTGTGCATGTGTGTGTGTGTGCATGTGTGTGTGTGTGCGTGTGGTCATGATAAACCTTACATTATGCAGACAAAATGTTCCCACCAACATGGCAATCTCTGAAATCTTTGTCATTGTGGGGATATGTTTTGGTCCCCGTTAGGAAACTATAATATAAATCATACTAAGTCATACTATGTGATGGGTAGGGTTAGTGTAAGGGGATAACATATACAGTTTGTACAGTCCTAAAAATCATTATGTCTTTGAAAAGTAAACATATAAAACATGATTTCCAGCAGTGTTTCTCACTACAGGTTTGTGTTTTGACTAACAGAGATTCATTGGGTTTGTCTCTGTTTCTGGCCAGAGTTAGGAATCTAATCTCATGATCTGGGAATTGTATGATCCATGTTATGTGGAATGTGCTCACACACCCATGAGTCTGATGTGACACTGATATACTGTATTAGGGAGAGCAGGGAGTGATTTAACTTTAAATGTCTGTGTTTCATTTGCTCTATCTGTCTCCAACTTTGATATAATATCCCCACATGTGTCTGGTTCAAATTAAGCTTGTTCTGAAACACGTCCCTAAACTGTGCAAATGAATATCAAGTATATTTGTTTTATAAATATTTATGTTTTGGGCTAAGTAGTTCTGGCTAAAAAAATAAAAAAAATAAGTTCTTTTCTGATTGTTATCTGAATGTTCATAATCTCCAGTTTTGTTTTGTTTTACATTTTAAACCATTTTTTTCTTTCTTGATTATGCAAACATTAGGGGGATCATTACAGTTTAGATTTCTTTAAATTCTACTTTTGAAAGCTCTCTGAACATTTTGAAAACAGTAGTTCAATTTGAAAAAATGTAGATGCTAAAAGATGTTCTGCATTTAAATTATGTTTTTATGTTAATGTTTTGCAAACATTAGCAAAGATAACCAGAGAACTTTGAACAAACATTCTACTGTTGTTACTTAAAGAACATTTGTTCATAACTCTGAGAGAACCTTGCCACAACGTTAACTAAAGTTCAGAGAACGTTCCCTGTTAGCTGGGAGATGATGATGTTCATGTTTGATTTCAGCTCATTTCTGAATTGAGGAAAAGCACTGGATAAGACGAACACTTTACAAACGTACGTTCATTTGCTCACTTACGCCACACTCATAAAATGTGTAAATGTCATTGCATCAGATGCTAAAAGAATTACAAAAAAAAAATTATATCTGCAGACAAATGATGCTACAGCTTTTCAAGCTGAAGACAGGTCACATCACTCTTCCAGCCTAGCTACTTATAAAGCTGTTTAGCTGGTTTAGTTGATCGGTCACATAGTAATAGCCTCACAAGTGTCCATAATCCTTCTAAATCACTCCAGCTTCACCATCTTACTGGCCAGCTGAGACCAACAAGCCAACTGAGGCTGGTTTCTCCAACTGCGAGTCATTTTTGTCTTCAAATCAGCTGGTGCTCCAGTGACTTTACTGGGCATATCAAGTCAGATGTGCTCAAGATCCACTAACCAGTACGGCATAACCTGATTTTACCAAGTGCAACATGTTTCTGGATCAACATTCCAATCAACCAATCAGATTTGTGGGACAAGTCTACAGTTTATGTCAAGTTTAGGTTTAAAACCAGGGTTAGTCGCTTATCATTTCCTTCTGCTTTATTTATGACTAGGATTAAGTTTAGGTTTAGAGACATGGTTATGATTAAACTTTCAGATATAAATTATGTTCCAGGATCAACAAAATATGTTGACAGAGGCATGCTTCTAACTTTGCAAAATTATGATACACGTCTTCATGTGCAACTGGTTTCTTATAATTTCAAATTGAACCAACTGTGAAATGTTTAGCATGAATAGTGCTTGCGTCATCATTCAAATAAAGGTCAAATGCATCGGTATTTTGTATCTAATGCAGTTGCATTCAAACATTTTGAAGTATGACATAGTATAGCTTCAATGTCAAAATCTAGCCTCAGACACACACACACACACACACACACACACACACACACACACACACATTCAACAGTTAATGCAAAAGCAAGGTCAAAATATTTACAGAAGTAAAAACTATTCAATTAAAGGGATTGTTCAACCAAAATTGAAATTTACCCCATGATGTATTCACCCTCAAGCCATCCTAGGTGTATATTCAACTTTCTTTATAAGTTAAATATGAAAGGTGGTCTGCCGAAAGCTAGATATATTACTTTATAAAGTTTTAAATATGGATATTTTTCTCACATAAACTCATCGATTCACTTCAGAATCGGTCTGGAGCACTTTTAAAAAAGAAGGATGCACTTTTCAGGGCTTGCCATTATAAAGCATGGATTAGCCAGGACATGTTTTAAATATAATTTTAATTGGGTTCGCCTGAAAGAAGAATGTCATATACGCATGACTTTAGGGTGAGTAAAACATGCCCTAATTTTTGTTTTTGGGTGAACTATACCTTCTTTTTTTTCTTTTTTTTTTTTACTTGCTTTTGTTAATACAAAACTGAGTTGGACTTGCATGAGTATTCCTGCATGAGCTACTGTATATGATGCAACAGTATACAATAATATATGTGTGTGTGTGTGTGTGTGTGTATGTGTGTGTGTGTGTGTGTGTGTGTGTGTGTGTGTGTGTGTGTGTGTGTGTGTGTGTGTGTGTGTGTGTGTGTGTGTGTGTGTGTGTGTGTGTGTGTGTGTGTGTCTATATATTCACATACTGTAGACGCACACGCTGCCTGCGAGGAGACCACAGATGCTCGTGGGGCTCGAGCCCTTGGAGAGCGATCAGAAGACAACATGCTCAGGTGAGACATCAGGGACAAGAGAAAAGATCTTATTTTAGAAATGTATTCATGTACACAAAGGTTCATTTAGCAACCAAAGTCCCTAGTATTCAAGTGCTCTTGATTCATTCACCATCAAGCTTTTGGCCAAATCATTATGCATTTATCACTAAAGAACAACAATCTCACAAAAAAGACGATCATAACCATCTAAACGAGCAACAGATGTCATTCTAAGGCAAAAGCATGGGATCAAACACATTACGACTGTATTATCTTATCCTTTCAAACGTTCTCTCGTCTTCTGCATTATATCCCTGCCACGGTAATCTGCTTTTACTCGGTGAAGCCCTCAAATGTGATTACTTCACAACAGATAACAAAAGGGGGGGAAACCCTATCTATTTCGCAGCATGGAGTATGAATTAAAGCTACACTATGGCCTTAAAGACTCCATAAATCCAGTACTAAACAGGGCTTCATCCTCCTGAGTGAGTAGGGCCACCTACTGGGGCTGTTTATATTGCATGAGTGGCTTTTAATTGTAAAACTCTTCCAATGTGGGGAACACTCACTGAAGAGTTTACCGAGCATGACAAGCAAATAATGCACAGCTAGATTAGAAATTTACTCACACCGGCTTGTTTTGTGTGTGTGTGTGTTTGTGTGGGGTGCGTGTGTGGGGGAATCAAGGAGATAATGCAAACGTAAATTGAGGTGTAAAGTAAAAGGTGCATTGTAACGTTCTGTCAATTTCAGAAGAAACTAATTTATGATTCTGCTGATTTCTGCAGTTGAATTTGGTCATACAGAAAGTTTTACTTAAAGTGTGCACACATACAAAAGCACCTCAATATTAATAATTAATGTAATTGTAGGTTTGCTCTCAAAACTTTTGCAATATAAAAGTATTAATAATTTACAAAATGTCTGCAACTCATTACACCATCAAATATCATATTACAATGATCAAACCTGCATGTTAGTTGATATGTGCTGTCAGATTGAGACTTTAACTTCTCCAAGTATAAATTGGATGTTCAAATATGCATAAGTTTAACATTTTAATCATATCTGCTCAAGAGCCAGTTTTGGTAAAACTTTATTATGCATAGAGCAAATCCCACTCCTAACCCTAACCCTATACGTGCATGTAGTTATTATTAGACAGTAATAATATTGTAACACGGACACCTTGAAATAAAGTGTAACCCACCTTTGTGCCTTTCTGTTTATGTAATAGCAAATTAACATAAAGCTGTCTGTGTGTGTGTGTGTGTGTGTGTGTGTGTGTGTGTGTGTGTGTGTGTGTGTGTGTGTGTGTGTGTGTGTGTGTGTGTTGAATACAACTGTGGTGGTAAAAGTTTTCAAAGATCAAGTCACCAATTATTGAGCTTTTCTCATTCATTATAGGCTAATCCCATGCCTGGGTTCACGTGTAAAGCGTTTACAAATCATCACTGATCAAGCCCATTCATGATCAATAGGACTTTAACCTTCTGCGTGAGCACAAGCTGTTCTCCACCCGAGTGTAGGTTTGTAACATGTATGCAACAGTCCCGTTTTACTCAGAGTTTGGGTAATGTTGGCACCTCCTCACCTGGTATCTCCTGATGTGGCACATTATGGAGACTGAAGCCTTTGGTCGTGAACGCCTGGCGGACATCGCTGCAGCTGCGCGATTTTACATCTCCAGCACATGACAGCGACAACAGAAGCGATAAAGAAGTGAAAACCACGACAGGTGTCTTCAACATCCCTCCTGCGAGCAAATCCAGCCGATGCGTAAAAGCGCAAAAACCCACAAGACGCGCTCAGCGCACCGGCGTCTCCAGCTGCAGGTGGACAAATGTTTCGATCGTACAATCGCTCATCAATGATCAATCACGCGCTCTGTCGCATCCGGCTCATTGCAGAATTCTCCAGCCGATCCTCTCAGAACGAACGCGTGCGCGGTTAGAACGGCGAAACCCCCAGAACAGATCCGGAGCGGCGCGCTCTTAACTTCTGCTCTGTGTTTCTGTCAGTGGAGAGAAAGTAGCAATCCTCACTCACTCTCTATCCCTCTCTCTTACACACGAGAGAGAGAGAGAGAGAGAGAGAGAGAGAGAGAGAGAGAGAGAGAGAGAGAGAGAGAGAGAGAGAGAGAGAGAGAGAGAGAGAGAGAGAGAGAGAGAGAGAGAGAAACCGCACAACCCAGTGGTGAGTGTAAGACAACATGGAAAAACACGGACTGGATTCATGGAGGCGCGTGGCGTTTTGCCTCAGGAGATGCCGAAGCAAAAACTCAAACTACTTTTATTGAAATGATAGAAAAACAAGGCGGATTCAAAAATACGAGAATTTAGGGGGAAATATATTTCAAAAAATACTATTGCAAAAATAATGCTACTATTATGAATAAGGCATATAAAATACACATTTTTATTTATGTTTATATATATATATATATATAATTAAAAAAATATATAAATATGCATGCCAAATTGAACGATAGAACCCCTTTTTATAAATAACTTTTTATGTTGTATGTTTGTGCACTTATTGTATCATTTGTGAAATTGTATATTATTAAATATATAATATTTTAAACCCACCCATATTTTTATGCCATAATGTAATGTAACAATATACATATATATATATATATATATATATATGAAAAGAAAGAAAGAAAGAAAGAAAGAAAGAAAGAAAGAAAGCAAGAAAGAAAGAAAGAAAGAAAGAAAGAAAGAAAGAAAGAAAGAAAGAAAGAAAGAAAGAAAGAAAGAAAGAAACCACACAGCCCAGTGGCCAATATCTGAATAGAGAAAACACGGACTGGATCTGGAACTCAAAGCTGTCATCATCGAATCTGTTCATCGGTTTGGCCTTTCCTTGTGCAATTCAAATGATTTTATACAAGACATTTTGAGCTATACTTACATGACAATAACTGATCGCAAGAAGTGCAAAATCACTAAAATAACATACAAGAACACAAAGTATTACAAGTATTAGAGATAAAATTTGTGTAAAATAAAATAATGTTCAGATTAAAATGAGAACTTAAAGAGTTAATACAATTCTTCATTTACTTTAAAGCTTGTAAAAGCATCGATTTACATGACCTCAACAAAACAAACCGTTTGTTTTTTTTTTTTTTTTTTACTTTACTTTAGTTATTCTATTAGTTATGTCTTTATTTGCTGAAGGTTGAGCAATAGTAAATATGAAACTGTGTTATGTGATTAAAATATAGCTGCCTTAATTTACTTAAATTTCTCTCTCTCTCTCTCTCTCTCTCTCTCTCTCTCTCTCTCTCTCTCTCTCTCTCTCTCTCTCTCTCTCTCTCTCTCTCTCTCTCTCTCTCTCTCTCTCTCTCTCTCTCTCTCTCTCTCTCTCTCTCTCTCTCTCTCTCTCTCTCTCTCTCTCTCTCTCTCTCTCTCTCTCTCTCTCTCTCTGTGTGTAAAGACAGAAATGTTCCTCCATGCATGCATAACCTCAATATCAACGTGCTGTATTTGTCTGGTGAGCCTGCGGTTGTTCGAGTCGCTCCAGCCTGAGGGAAACTCTCACCGGTGACTCACCACACAGTCTAGTGTAAAAACCAGCAGGATCACTTCAAATCAGGCTTTGACTTTCCCAGGTTATGAATTTTTAAACTGCTGAAGGACATGAAGTTCACCTTTTCCAGTCTATTTATCTTTGATTGACTTTTTCATATTCCTTCAATATGTATGTAAGGGTGTTTTATAAAGATGTCCCTGTAATGCCATGCATTTCTCAATAAATGCTGAATGCATCTGTGCTTTTTAAAATGGAAGGATTCCAACATATGAGGTTTCCATTTGTGTCACATATGACTTTACTGTCAATCATATTATGATTAGGGAAAATATCACACAGCCAGTTTGTACACTGACAAATACTACAGATTCTACAATGTTCATGTGCATCATGTTTAGTTCAGAAAAAAAACACGGTCTCACTCCCAACTCGTCACATATTGACGCTTGGTCAGGGTACCGTTTTTAAGGAGCAAGGTGCTCCTTTGATTTCAGTTGTTTGCCCAATGTGTCAGATCAAGACGCATTAGATTCTTTGTATTTGTAAAAGTATACATGATT